>NC_090752.1:91009013-91039013 GCF_036898095.1 Palaemon carinicauda | reverse complement strand
GAAGTCTGTCAAGATCTCCTGCGGAATCTTCGCCTTGACAAAAGGCCACCAATTTTCTCCAAGATGACTCATATTGCCTTCTAGTAGATTTGCACTTATATTCCTCAAGGAAGTCTATACTGGCTTTCGAAATCCAGAAACGCTTTCTCACCGCTAGGGAGAGAAAATCATGAGCTGCAGGGTCCGGGTTTTCTGTAATAAAGCGCAGACAGTTGACTTCTGGACTCGCTGGGTCAGAACTGGAACTGGTAGTGGTACAAACTTCAGCTACAGTTCCAATGCCAGGAGGAACCACACGCTGTTCGGCCACTTGTGGGCCACTATTGCCGCTACCCTTTGAAGGATCTCAGTTTGTTGAGGACCCTCAACAGAAGGTTGTGAGGAGGGAACAGATAAATCTTGGACCATCTGTTCCAGTCGAGGGACATCGCGTCCACTGCTTCCGCTAAGGGGTCCTCGTACAGGGCACGTACAAGGGCAACTTCTTGTTGTCTTTCGTCGCAAAGAGGTCTATCTGCAGTTCTGGGACTGATTCAGAATGAAGGAGAATGATCCTGCGTCTAAGGACCATTCCGACTCTATCGGTGTGAACCTGGATAGAGCGTCCGCTGTCACATTGCGGACTCCTTGAAAGTGAACTGCCGACAGGTACCACTTCTTCTTTTCCGCCAATCGGAAGAGGTTGAGAGGTGGTGACCTCGATCCTTGTCGATTCAAGTATCTCACAACTACCTCGCTATCTATCACCACCTTATGTGGATCGAGTGACGTGGGGAGACTTTCTTTAAGGTAAGGAGCACTGCCCTAGCTTCTAGAAAGTTTTATGTAAAAGGTCTTGAATAGCATGGACCAAGTCCCCGGGACTTTTTTCCGATGAGAGTGACCTCCCCATCCCTCCATCGAGGCGTCTGAGTGAATCGTCACCGACGGGGGAGGTGGCTGAAGAAGAACCTGACTTCTTTAGATGTCTGGCTTGGGACCAAGGCCTGAGAAGAGTACTTAGCCGAAGCGGCTGGTCTTCTCAGATCTCTTCACGCGTTTGATGCATAACTTCTCCAAACTCCGATTGCATCCTTTAGCTGTGACCTTAGCACTGGGTCTGTCACCAAAGCAAACTGGAGAGAGCGCAGTACTCTCTCCTGCTCGTGTCTTGATATCCTTTCGGAATCTTGAAGTCTCTTGACAGAACCCGCTATCTCCTTCCTTTTCTTCGCCGGGGTGGAGAAACGGTGTGACAAAAGGTCCCAGTGGATTCCCAGCCACTGGAACTTTTGAGATGGAGAAAGTCGAGACTTTTTCTGTTGATCTTGAAGCCTAGGTACTCTAGGAACTGGATCACTTGACTGGAAGCTTGCAAGCATTCTGTCTCGGATGCTGCCCACACCAACCAGTCGTCCAGGTAGGCTACTACCTGAATTCCCTTTAGGCGTAATTGTTTGAGAGCTACGCTCGCAAGCTTCGTAAAAATCCTTGGGGCTATGTTTAGCCCGAATGGCATGGCTCTGAAGGCGTATAGTCTTCGTTGTAGCCTGAACCCTAGGTAGGGGGAGAGTCGATGGCTAATTGGAATGTGCCAATAGGCGTCTGACAAGTCTATAGAGACGGAATATGCCCTCTTGGGCAGTAAGGTCCTTATGTGTTGCAGTGTTAGCATTTTGAATTTGCAATTCACTATGAACTTGTTGAGTGGCGACAAGTCCAGAATGACTCTGAGCTTTTCCGAGTCTTTCTTGGGAACACAAAACAGCCTCCCTTAGAAATTGATGGGCTTCACCCTTCGGATCACCTTTTTTCTCCAACAGTTCTTGAACATACTCCTCCATAACGGGGGTGGAGTGTTGGAAAAACCGAAGGCACGGGGGTGGAGTGCTGTACCAGCTCCCACCCAGTCCTTTCTTGAGTAGGCTGTGGGCCCAGGGATCGAAGGTCCACCGATCCCAAAATTTCAGAAGTCTCCCTCCTACCGGTATCACCTCACTTGGACTGCCGTCCTGAGGTCTTGCCTTCCTGACCACGACCACCCCTGAATCCCCTTCCCCTTGAGGGGCGTCTAGACGAGCCTCTGGCTGCTCCTCTAGGCTTTGCTCGAAAGGAAGTAGACTGCCCTTCGAACGCAGGGGTGAATGCCGTGGACTGTGTCGACACGGCCTGGGGTACCCACTGAAAGGTGGTCGGGGTTTGTGCCACGATCTGGGGCACTGGGGGCAATGGCAATTGCAGTTGCTGTTGCTGTCTAAGAGGCTTGGCTGGCCGAGACGGTAGCCTAGTCCTCATAGTCTTCCTCTTTGGTTGAGGACCCTCATCCGGGGAAGACTTTCTTTTGATAGCCAGGCCCCACTTCTGGAGAAGGTTTCTATTCTCCAAGGCGGCTTTATCAACAACTTCTTTGACCAAGTCGGTAGGGAAAAGGTCTTTTCCCCAAATGTTGGAGGAGATTAGTTTCTTTGGCTCGTGCCTCACCATAGCCGAGGTAAACAACACGAACTCCCTACAAGCTCTCCTTGCCTTGACGAAGCCATAAAGGTCCTTCGTCACTGTGGCCAGATGAGGCTTGGCCACTACCATGAACATTTCATGGACCTTGGGGTCACTTGCCATCGTCTCGAGAGTAGTCTGAAGAGACATTGAGGCAGTCAGTCTTTCTTTTGTATCGAACTCACTTCGCAAAGAAAGTCAGACAGCTTAGGGAGGTCCTTGCCGAACTGACGTCCGGCAATATCAGCCTCCAACTTTCCCACTGAGAACGTAAGATGGACGTCCTTCCAGTCTTTGTGGTCCATAGGCAGGGCCAGCGACAAGGGTTTACACTCCTCTAGGGAGGGGCAAGACTTGCCGGCCTCGATTGCTTTTATAGGGAGGGGCAAGACTTGCCGGCCTCGATTGCTTTTAGTACAGCCAGAAACCCTTTCTGTAAAAAGGGGAAGGCTCTAGTAGGCGAGGACACAAAGGAAGGGAGCTTCCAATTCAATGCAGCTACCTTTGAGTTAGAGAAGCCCCTCTCTTTCATCGAGGATGAAAGTAGAGCTTGAGCCTTAGCATGGTCCTTCACTATGACCTCCTTCGGCTCTGTCACCTCCTTTGAAGCTGGTTCCTTCCTCAGCCGGACATAACAGTCCGGATATGATGCCTTGCTGGGCCAGAATTCCACCCTCCAGGGGAACTGAGCCCAGCTTATCCGAGATGACGATCTTTCCAGTCGTCATCGGCATGTGCTCAGCATACCTCCATGGATTAGCATCTGAGCACAAGGGAAGGTCTTTCACATTGAGCTTTTTCTGGGGCCCATGTGATTCTACAAGGCACTGCATTCGCAGTTCCATTGCAGCCGCCTTCTCCTGATTCTCCTTATGCATTTGTTGGATCATTCCAACAATAGAAGAGAGGGCCTGTCCCAGCTCTACTGGGAGACCGGCCAATGTAGAGGGGCTTGAACTTCATCCTGGGCTTCTGCCAGGAGGTCTTCCTCCTGACACCCGTCCACATCAGACATCCTGTCATCTAGCTGGATGTCTTGCATCGCGACCGCGACTTCAGCATCCACCTGGATCTGAACTTAGGGGATCTCCTCTTGAGGCTGGGGAATCACTGCATCAGCTGATGCCTTAGGGAAAGGATACGCCCTCATCTTCTCACTTGGAAGATAAGGGCCAGAAGTGTTCTTTTGGAAGCCCTTTACCCAGGTACGAAGCTTCTTCCTAGCTATTTAAATGTTTCAGTAATCAGGTTAGTGCACAGAGTACATACCTGAGGGTCCCAGTACCGGAGATCATCCTTGGAGACAGCGTATGCTGCGTGTCTCCTACAAAACTCATGTCCGCAGAGGTTCTTGCTGCTGACATTGCAGAAAGCACTTCCCCACTTCGGAGTGTCCTTCTGTAAAGAGAAGAAATTTCCATGAGTATCAAGTGAACTATGTATCACTGGATATGCATAGTATAGCATAACAAATCAGAAAGGAAAGACACACACTTGTGTTTCCCTCACAACCCATTGTTGCAGCCTTCCAGATAATAAAATAAAAAATGGTTTATCTCTTCTAGAGTAACTAATGCAAGGTTTCCAGAGGAAACAGGTGGAGCTCACACCTAAGCAATGATTTTAAAATCCTGGATAATAGACAGGGAAGAACTCAGCTTCCTATCTGAGGGCAATAGCAAAGGGGTGTGCAAGAAAACACAATAGTGTTAGAAGACACAGTGCTGTACCAAAACCCTTAGTATAGTTTTCCTCTTACTGTATATGCTATACAGAAGAATACTAGTACAGTATAGGGGGATGTGTGCCGGCCTGCCTTTGCAGGCCGGCACACACCACAACTAGCTTTAAAGTATACTACTTAACAGCTATAGGGCGGCAGCACTCTGGTTCAAATGCCTGTGCCAGTCGGCAGCAACTGCCGGCCGGTAACAGCCAGTGTTGGCCGGCAATGGCTGCCGGCCAGCAACTACACAAGGTAGTACCCAGCTGCCGGCCACACTCTTGGTGACCGGCAGACAAGGGCTGACATAGGCCGGCCGGCAAAGGTACAAGACCGATGCCAGCCGGCAGCAAAAGAACCAGAGGACTACACCTGCCCGGCTGCCGGCCTCATAGGCTGGCAGCCGGGACAGGTACAGCACTAGAAGAAAAATAGAATGGATGCCGGGATAAGAGTGTACACAACCTCCAAGCCCGCCAACCGAAAGAGTGCATATAAGGAAGGGGAGAAACTAATTCAGGCTTCCTTGACCAATGCCGTCCGGCTCTGCCGGCAGGCATGGATGAGGGACCAAGAGAGGTCCGGGCAGCACTCGAAAACATAAGACCCTTGCCGGCCAGCAGCTCAGCCGGCCGGCAAGGGGCTGAGTCAATTCCACATCCTAACCTATACTAGGTCCAGATGTAGAACGACGTACAGTACAGTAATGGCTCGGCCATTACGATGAAAGAGGGGGAAGGGACAAGAGGGTCCTGCCAATCTTGCTTTAGTGACAGATCACCCGCAGCCAAGAAACTTATCTTAGCCTAAGGGAGATCTAAGGGGGAAGGCCAGCAATACTTGCCAGCTCCCAGAGCACCAAAGCAAGGAAGGCGTTGCTACTCCCCAAGGGAAGAACTTATCCTCCCCCGAGAACAGCAACAAGGACTAGTCTGGTAGATCACAAAAGAAGGAATCATAACCACAGAAACCTTCGGTAGTGACCTAAGGAGGCTAAGCTCCCTTTGTCTGTGTTAGGTCAGCGAGGGGGACTCAGCCCCAAGCCAGACAACACAGACTCAGACTAAAAAACTCTGTTGTTCTGTCCCTCTTGAACCATAACTACATGAACAGGAAGGTACAGTAACACCCTAGTATAGTTTTATCGAAAATAAATTCGGAAAAAAACCACTTAGGGATAAGCCTAAGGCTTAAACAGAGGGAAAGGGATTGCATACCTTCTCCGAAGAAAAGAAGCAACCGGGGAGTATGATAGGGTATACTAAGGCTCCATAAGCTACTAGCCTAGGCACCAAGAGAATCGATTACCTAAATCACCGAAACTCACTCGTATACTATCTTGGAAATATTCCACACAGTCTAAAATGTATAAAATATGTTATTTTTATTAGTAAAATAAATTTTTGAATATACTTACCCGATAATCATGTAGCTGTCAACTCCGTTGCCCGACAGAATTCTATGGAGGGATACGCCAGCTATCACAATACTAGAAGGGGGTGTACTTACCAGCGCCACCTGTGGCCAGGTACTCAAGTACTTCTTGTTGACACCTCCTCAATTATTCCTCGGTCCACTGGTTCTCTATGGGGAGGAAGGGAGGGTCGATTAAATCATGATTATCGGGTAAGTATATTCAAAAATTTATTTTACTAATAAAAATAACATTTTTCAATATCAAACTTACCCGATAATCATGTAGCTGATTCACACCCAGGGAGGTGGGTGAAAACCAGTGTACAAGATTAAAGGATAGCTAAGTATCCCATATTTCATATAACAGTTATCTCAAATAACAATGAAATAATAAGTACCTGGTAAGGAAGTCGAATTGAACCGTTACTCTGCCTCTTTTTTAAAGTTCGTCTTCCTTACTGAGCGCAGCGTTCCTCTTGGAGGCTGAATCAACCCAAAGGTGCCAAAGTACACGGGGTTGCAACCCCTACTAAAGGACCTCTACCAAACCTTTAACCCAGGCGCTTCTCAAGAATGAATAGACCACCCGCCAAATCAAAAGGATGCGGAAGGCTTCTTAGCCTACCGTAACAACCATAAAAACAACAATAAAAGCATTCAAGAGAAAGGTTAAAAAAGGTTATGGGATTAAGGGAATGTAGTGGCTGAGCCCTCACCTACTACTGCACTCGCTGCTACGAATGGTCCCAGGGTGTAGCAGTTCTCGTAAAGAGACTGGACATCTTTAAGATAAAATGATGCAAACACTGACTTGCTCCTCCAATAGGTTGCATCCATTATGCTCTGCAGAGAACGGTTTTTATTAAAGGCCATCGAAGTAGCTACGGCTCTTACTTCGTGGGTCCTTACCTTCAGCAATGCAAGGTCTTCCTCCTTTAAGTGAGAGTGTGCTTCTCTGATCAGAAGCCTTATATAATACGAAACCCCATTCTTGGACATGGGCCTCGAAGGTTTCTTGATGGCACACCATAAAGCTTCTGACTGTCCTCGAATAGGTTTAGACCTCTTAAGATATTATTTGAGAGCTCTGACAGGGCAAAGAACTCTCTCTAGTTCGTTACCTACCATGTTGGAGAGGCTAGGTATTTCAAACGATCTAGGCCAAGGACGTGAAGGAAGTTCGTTCTTTGCTAGGAATCCAAGCTGAAAAGAACATGTTGCAGATTCGGTTGTGAAACCAATGTTCTTGCTGAAGGCATGAACCTCACTGACTCTCTTAGCTGTTGCAAGGCAGACGAGAAAAAGAGTCTTGAGGGTAAGGTCCTTGAAGGAAGCTGACTGGAGAGGTTCGAACCTAGATGACATAAGGAACCTTAAGACTACGTCTAGATTCCAGCCTGGAGTGGAAAGACGACGTTCTTTAGACGTCTCAAAAGACTTAAGAATGTCTTGAAGGTCCTTGTTGGAAGACAGGTCCAAACCTCTGTGGCGGAGAACTGAAGCCAACATACTCCTATAACCTTTAATCGTAGGGGCTGAAAGGGATCTCTCATTCCTAAGATGTAGAAGGAAGTCAGCTATTTGGGTCACAGAGGTATTGGTAGAGGATATTGAATTGGCTCTACACCAGCTTCGGAAGACCTCCCACTTAGACTGGTAGACTCTACGAGTGGAAACTCTTCTTGCTCTGGCAATCGCACTGGCTGCCTCCTTCGAAAAGCCTCTAGCTCTAGCGAATCTTTCGACAGTCTGAAGGCAGTCAGCCGAAGAGCGTGGAGGTTTGGGTGCAACCTGTCTATGTGAGGTTGACGTAGAAGGTCCACTCTTAGAGGTAGAGTCCTGGGGATGTCGACTAGCCATTGAAGTACCTCTGTGAACCATTCTCTTGCAGGCCAAAGGGGAGCAACCAGCGTCAGCCGTGTCCCTTCGTGCGAGATGAATTTCTGCAGAACTTTGTTTATTATCTTGAACGGTGGGAATGCGTACAGGTCGAGATGGGACCAGTTCAGTAGAAAAGCATCCACATGAACTGCTGCAGGGTCTGGAACAGGGGAACAGTACAGCGGAAGTCTCTTGGTTATGGAGGTGGCAAACAGATCTATGCTAGGTTGACCCCACAAGGTCCAAAGTCTGTTGCACACACTCTTGTGGAGGGTCCATTCCGTGGGAATGACCTGATTCCTTCTGCTTAGGCGATCTGCTGAGACGTTCATATCGCCCTGAATGAACCTCGTGACCAGAGTGAGGTTTAGACCTCTTGACCAAATGAGGAGGTCCCTTGCGATCTCGTATAGGCTCCTCGAATGGGTCCCTCCTTGCTTGGAGATGTAAGCCAAGGCTGTGGTATTGTCTGAGTTCACCTCCACCACTTTGCCTAGCAGGAGGGACTTGAAGTTCAACAGGGCTAGATGAACTGCTAGCAGCTCCTTGCAGTTGATGTGGAGTAATCCCTGTTCCTCGTTCCACGTTCCCGAGCATTCCCGTCCGTCCAAGGTTGCACCCCAGCCCGAGTCCGATGCATCTGAGAAGAGATGAAGATTGGGGGTCTGAATGGCCAACGATAGACCCTCCCTGAGAAGGAGGTTGTGCTTCCACCACAGGAGAGTGGTCTTCATCTCTTGGGTGATTGGGATAGAGACTGCTTCGAGAGTCGAACCCTTGTCCCAATGAGCTGCAAGATGGAATTGAAGAGGGCGGAGGTGGAGTCTCCCTAGCTCGACAAACAGGGCCAGTGATGAGAGGGTCCCTGTGAGACTCATCCACTGTCTCACTGAGCAACTGCTCCTCTTCAGCATGCTCATGATGCACTCTAGGGCTTGGCTTATCCTGGGGGCCGATGGAAAAGCCCGAAAATCCTGACTCCGAATCTCCATTCCCAGGTACACAATGGATTGGGAGGGAATGAGTTGAGACTTCTCTATGTTGACTAATAGACCCAGGTCTCTGATTAAGTCTAAAGTCCAATTGAGATTCTCCAGACAACGACGACTCGTGGAGGCTCTCAACAGCCAGTCGTCTAAGTAGAGGGAGGCTCTGATGTCCGACAAGTGTAGGAATTTTGCTATATTCCTCATCAGATGAGTAAAGACCATAGGAGCTGTGCTTAGGCCAAAACACAGGGCTTGGAATTGGTAGACAACCTTTCCAAAAACGAATCTCAGGAAAGGTTGGGAGTCTGGATGAATGGGAACGTGAAAGTATGCATCTTTCAAGTCCAACGAGACCATCCAGTCCTCCTGTCTGACCGCTGCTAAGACCGACTTCGTCGTCTCCATCGTGAACGTCTGCTTGGTGACATACTCGTTGAGAGCGCTGACGTCCAGCACCGGTCTCCAACCTCCTGTCTTCTTGGCCACAAGAAAGAGACGGTTGTAGAAGCCCGGGGATTGATGGTCCCGGACTATAACCACTGCCTTCTTCTGCACAAGTAGCGACACCTCCTGGTGCAATGCTAGCCTCTTGTCCTCTTCTTTGTAGTTGGGAGAGAGGTTGATGGGCGATGTGGTCAGAGGTGGTTTGAGGCAGAATGGAATCCTGTAACCGTTCCTCAGCCAACTGACAGACTGGGCGTCTGCACCTCTCTTCTCCCAGGCTCGCCAGAAGATCTTGAGTCTGGCTCCTACTGCTGTCTGGAGATGCGGAGAGTCAGTTTTTTCCTTTAGATGTCCTGGATCCTTTCCTAGACTTGCTCCTGTGAGAGTCTGGACGGGAGCTTCCTCGGCTGGGGGCTCTACCACGAAAGGGCGGTATGAACCTAGTAGCAGGGGTATCAGCCACTGGGGAGCGATAAGTCTTGGGGACTGAGGTAGCAACCTTAGACTTACGAGCCGATGAGGCTACAAGATCGTGTGTATCCTTTTGTATCAGGGCAGCAGACAAGTCCTTAACCAGCTCTTCGGGGAAGAGGAACTTCGAGAGCGGAGCAAAAAGGAGTTGTGACCGTTGGCAAGGTGTAATGCTGGCGGAAAGGAAGGTACACAGTTGTTCCCTTTTCTTCAAAACCCCTGATACAAACATCGACGCAAGCTCACCAGATCCATCCCTAATGGCCTTATCCATGCAGGACATTAATAGCATGGCAGAATCCTTGTCCGCAGGAGAGGTCTTCTTGCTGAGGGCCCCCAGGCACCAGTCTAGAAAGTTGAACATTTCAAATGCTCTAAACATTCCTTTCAGTAAGTGATCCAGGTCTGAGAAGGTCCAACAAACCTTAGAGCGCCTCATTGCAGTTCTCCGAGGCGAGTCTACCAGACTTGAGAAGTCAGCCTGGGCAGAGGCAGGTACTCCCAAGCCTGGTGCTTCTCCTGTAGCATACCAAACGCTCGCTTTCGAAGTGAGCTTCGTTGGAGGGAACATGAAAGAAGTCTTGCCAAGGTGTTGCTTAGACTGCAGCCACTCCCCTAAGATCCTTAACGCCCTCTTAGAGGACCTAGCTAGGACTAGCTTAGTATAGGTGGACTTAGCTTGTTGTATGCCCAGCGAAAACTCAGATGGCGGAGAGCGGGGAATAGCAGAGACAAAGTGGTCTGGGTAAACCTCCCTAAGTAGAGCCAAGACCTTACGAAAGTCAATAGACTGTGGAGAAAGCTTGGATTCATCCACGTCTGATGAGGGATCCAGGTGTGCCTCCTCATCATCCGAAGCCTCATCACCAGAGTGTAGCGAAGAGATCGGACAAGAATGCTGAACAGCAGAGTCAGAACGAGTAGGAACAATATTAGTGGTTTCCTCTTCAAGTAACTGTTGAGGGAAAACCTGAGGCTCAGACTGCAAAGGCTGAATAACAGACGAAGCAGAAGGAAGGCGCATGGGTGGAGGAGGCTGACTCCTAGCATGAGAGGTTGAACCCAAGGATTGCGCTTGCTGAGCGGTTGGCTGAAGCGGAGTAGCAAGTTCCTGTTCCTGTGGTATGAGCGGAGCGTGATGAGGATGAGGCTGCGCAGAACAAGGTAAATGTCTCGCAAGCTGAGGCTCCTGAGGCGCAAGGCCAAGGTGTAGTGGTGCTTGCCTTGTGGAGGGTTGAGCTCGCTGCAGCGAGAGCTGAGGAGACTGACTCATGGACGGGAGAGGTTGTTGTACCTCAACCGAGAGTTGCACCACTGGTTGAGCAGCAAGGGGAGGCGGAGGAAGAGAGGTATAATCCTCCTGATCCCATAGTAAAGGTTGCCTTAAAGAAGGCGGAGGCTGAACACCACTGGGAACGGCAAACTCAGAACGTGGCTCAACATCGTACGCCTGGCAGGTGGTACTGCGATCAGGCGGAGCGAGCACAGGCGGAGGGAGTGTAGGCGGAGGCGGAGGTGCAACACTCTCAGCCCGACACTCACGCATCAAGTCCGAAAGCTGTGCTTGCATGGACTGAAGAAGAGTCCACTTGGGATCGGCAGAAACGACAGTAGACTGAGGTAAAGCCTTAACAGTCGAGCTCTGTTGTGGCAGAACCTTACTCCTCTTGGGCGGAGTGCAGACGACAGATGACTGCGGCGAGTCAGAGCTGAGCCAATGACTGCAACCTGGCTGAGCACTCGCGGACTGGACTCTGCGTTTAAGTGGTCTCGAGACCTGAGACCAACGTTTCTTCCCTGACAGTTGATCAGCGGACGAGAAAAAGACGGGCTCAATCGTCTGCAGGTGGGAGTGACGGTCTTTGGAAGACACGCCCGCAACCACCGAGGATACTTCTGTGCGCCTAACAAGGCCTGCCGAACCCTTATGCCCTTCGACATTGCTTCTCCCCTGGGCTTGGGAGCTTGCAAGAGGTCCCGGACTGGGAGGACGACTGGCTCGCACAGAAATATCCTCATGCACCACACTGGCACTGACACTAGCACTTGGCACTGCACTGACACTAGCACTCGTCACAGCACTGGCACTAATTCCACCCACTGCACTCTTGACCTTAAGTTCCTTGACTTCGGCCATCAGAGACTTATGGTCACTTACCACTGACTCTACTTTATCGCCTAAGGCCTGAATAGCAAGCAAAACAACAGACATATCAGGCGGAGGACAAACAGTAGGTTCGGGGGTAGCCACTACAGGGGTAGGAAAAGGTAGGGGATCATGAGGTGAGGAAAAAAGTGAAGAGTGAGAAGAACTCCTCCTAACTCTACCTCTCTCTAACTTAGTTGAATATTTCAAAAGACGGACAAATTCCAATTCAGAAAGTCCGGCGCATTCCTCACATCGATTTTCTAACTGACAGGGCCTGTCCCTACAGTCAGAACAAGCGGTGTGAGGATCTACCGAGGCCTTCGGAATACGCCTATTGCAAGACCTACATCGTCTATGGGAGGGGGCTTGCGAAATGTCAGACATCTTGAATCCAAAGAGTTAGCCAAAGGGGGTTCCAAAATCAAGCAAAAGATCGTTAACCGTTAATCAGGACTATATAAAAGCTATCTAGCTAATATAAGAAGGTTTCCAGTAAAGCGACAGCCGTTAATCTGAGAGAATACTTCACCAATTAGCCGTGAAAATACTCGAAGACCATAAGCGTATCCCAGAACGTCTTGCCGGAAGCACGACAGAGGAATAATTGAGGAGGTGTCAACAAGAAGTACTTGAGTACCTGGCCACAGGTGGCGCTGGTAAGTACACCCCCTTCTAGTATTGTGATAGCTGGCGTATCCCTCCATAGAATTCTGTCGGGCAACGGAGTTAACAGCTACATGATTATCGGGTAAGTTTAATATTGAAAAATAGCCTAAAGCTTCAATAAAATTTTTATTACACTCGGAAAAACCATAATCATGCATGAAGTACTAGGGCCAAACGACTAGGCTACATGGCCTAGCGTAGGCCAGAATGGCGAATACTTCGCCAAAAAATACTAAGCACGAAAGGAAATCCTATGTAATGCTAAATAGCTAAAATTTATTAAAGCAAAACAACCAGGAATGTCGCTCTGACTAACTAAATTATACCTAGCGAGCGACAGCGTCCAAGACGCCTCTGGTAGGCTACGGCTCTTGTATCAAAGATTAATCCTATTAATCACTCAAAATTTACCAAGAGCCTACATTTATACATAAAAGACACTATACTCAACTTATCAGAGGCCGACGAAGACGGAGAAGCCATGAAAAGCAGAATAAATCCAAGATTTGCGAGAAAAACAGGAAAAAACACCGAGTTGTTAAGCTACGCAAAAAGGAATACAGATGGCGCCAGGATTGGCGCCAGGCACGCATACGAATCGGGGGATAGGGAAGCCTTGGGAGCGGCTCCCCTTTTTCTTTCCCGAATTCGTATCTCGCCAATCACCTCCTACGAGACGAAATCTCTGTCCAGGATGTAGATTGCCATGTGACGTGTCTAGAATACGTCCTCTGATATGTCGCGATATCCCTTTCACGAGGGATACTCGCTCCAGGAGTTAGAATTCTGGTACCTTAAGGTAAATTCTCTGAGAATATCGCCGTAGTTGTAATATACCCTAGGAAGCTACCCTATAGGAACTTCCATCAGGACGACATGGCTTGAGCCCAAAAATATATATATATAAACATATGTGTGTGCGTGTGTGTGTGTGTTTATGGAACCACGTTTTATTTCACCTTTGGCCAACAGGCCCAACTGGCAAGGTAAAAACAGCAAGAATGCGTATAAAAAAACCCAGTGCATTTCAACATTAATTTCCCATGAATCGAACTGACATTGGATTTTAGACAACATAATTAAGTTGAGTTCGAAACACGGGTTTACATGTAACAGAAAAAATAAGGTAGAAAAAATAAGTTTCATTATTTTTCTATATCTCTCCCAAAGGAATCCAAAAGGAACAAATTGAATATAAAATGTAAGAGCATTAATATGCATTTGATATCTCACGAGAAACGCTACAAAATACTTTGGACATTAACTATTACAGGTATATCACCAAAGGTAAGGTGTTAAGTGCCATGTTACGAAGCCTCAGAGAACCACTTTCGACCTTTTGATGCTCCACCGACTCCTTATGGCCCACATAAATAGGAATATGAATAGGAATAGGAATAGGAATATTTGAACGCCCTCTAACGCTCAGACTCCACAATGCCTGAATTTGAAATATCTATAGGTATTGATTTAAAAGCTCAAGATCGAGAGGACTGTCAAAGTCTAACCGAGGCCCTTGGCGTCAATAGGAGGAGGAGGAGGTGGGGAAGTTGATGATGATTATTTATAAGTCGTGGCTAAAATAAGACGTTGAAAAATTCGACAATAGGTTTTACTCATCTTTATATATACGTCGTGGCTACAAAGAGACACTGCATATATATATATATATATATATATATATATATATATATATATATATATATATATATATATATATATATATATATATATATCATATATATATATTGTATATATATATCGTGGCTAAAAAGACACTACAATAGATGCTATATATACGTAATAGCTAAAAATAAACACTTCAATAGATATTATATATACGAAATAGCGAAAAATAGACACTGCAATATTTATTACATATACGTCGTGGTTAAAAATGGACACTACAATAAATATCATATAGACGTCGTGGTTAAAATAGGCGTTGCAAGATTCATGAAGTAGACCTCAAGTTTTACTAGTTTTCAAAAGCAGCAAATACATGTCTGTTTAGAAAAAAAAGAATAGCACTATGGATATGTTCACGTTCTCCAAATTTTGCAAAATACAGAATTATCAGGAAGAGGTTATTAGATAAAGTATTATTCAAACAGGGAAAAGTATCTGTTTGAAAATTTGGTAGTCAAAGGATATACCAAAGGATACTGTCTAACAAGAATATGTTTTATGTATTAAAAAGTCAATTCAGCAGAAAAGTAGCAAACACTTTTATTGCGAGACAGAAATGACATAAAAAAAGTTTCTCATAAAATGACATAGCTGGGAATTACAAGATGCAATGAATGAATGAGAAAAGTTTTCTCAAAACATATTGAATTTTGTTTTCATATTTACAGAAGCTGCCACACTGGAATAAGCATTACTAAAAAGTGAAGTTTAAGCTCCCTTTAAAAAAGGTAGAAATCACGCTAAAACATATCAAGAAATATTTAGTGCCATTGTTTGTTGCTACAGGTATTAAAGGTTTAAAGGCCACCCATGAATGGCAGAGGCAAAGGATATTGACAATGCCCTAGCAACAGGACAATGCCCTAGAGACTGAACATAATATACATATGATCACCGCCCACGCTTCTCTCCACCCAAGCTAGAACCAGGGACGGCTAGGAAATGACTACTGATGACTCAGCAGATAGACCTGTAGGCTCTACCAAACACCCATTTCCTTAACTCACGTGGATGGGGAGGTTGCAGCGACCAAAGGAGCAAACAAGTTTGAGCGGTACTCGAACTCCAGTCTGGCAATCACCAGACAAGGACGTTACCAAGTGGCCACCACAATGACAATAACACCTAGATCTCTTCCGACAAGCCTACCTCAATAGGATATTAAGAAGGCCTATGGACAAAAGTGTAATGAAAGAAAGAAAAAGTTTAGTTGATGATATTCATTACTAGAAAAGATTATACAGTGGATCAGGTGAATGTATGTGTTGAGGAGGGATAGGGCTGGGGTGGGACTCGGGGAAGAGGATGCATGGAATAGAAACAGAGAAAATTGACTCCAGCTGCCGACCCTGCTATACAGTGGGGCTAATAAGACCGATAGAAAAAGGAGACGTGAAAAGACTATACAGTGCACAATAGTGTTATTTTAGATGAGAGATAATATTTGGCTTAATGCTAAATTTATATATTTGTTAGATATGATTCGTGTTGTCTTTATTTCCTCCTGCACCGAAATGCAACACTGAAAATTACGGAGTTAGATGATAAAGGCCAGGTTAGTCAATTACAGTTGCTTTTTCTTTTTATAAGAACCTAAAAAAAAAAAAAGAGAGAGAGAGAGAGAGAGAGAGAGAGAGAGAGAGAGAGAGAGAGAGAGAGAGAGAGAGAGAGAGAGAGAGAGAGAGAGAGAGAGTCTTATAAGGATTATGATGTCTCAAAGACTTTTTAGTTCATACTCGGAGACTCCATTTGATCTTTGGTAGAGCGACCTAATTTAAGCAATCAGAGAGTTCTTAAGATCTTGTCTAACTTGTTCTTGTGCTCGTTTACCATGTAACTGTTTACTACATCCACTGGAAGATTATTCCAAGTATTCTCTATTTTGTATATTAAGAATTAGCCACATTGAGTGGTGTTGTATCTTTTCAATTCCAGTTTGCATCCGTTACCTCTCGCTGATTTGTGCTACGCTTGAATGGATTGTTGTGATTTGCATATGTTATCCCATTAAGAATTTTGTGTGTGTATGAGAGAGAGAGAGAGAGAGAGAGAGAGGAGAGAGAGAGAGAGAGAGAGAGAGAGTTAGTAGGTGAACAGAAAACAGCGAACAAGCGTGAAACGGAGAAATTTACCTTAATTAATTTCTACGTTAATCTAACACCAAAAGTGTTAAACTTATATTGATAAATTAGACAAAATTTAATTCTTTTTACGAGCGCTCATTGATTGGTTCTCAAAGAGAAGCCACTTTCATCATTCAAGAAATAGCTGTCATTAATAACCTTATCAACTGTTCTTTTTATTTAAATATTACGATTCGTCTAAAAAATCTTAATCCAGAAAGAAAACATTTCATAAATTGATATGAAAAAAAGAAGAAGAAAAAAACATGGTCCACTCCTCCTTTGTACCTCTTGATTTGCTATAGCCAGAACAGTTTGACAATCAGCTTAGAAGCTTAGACGTCACCTTATATCTTTTACAATTAGTTAATTAATTAATCAAATTTCAGATTAGAAATGATAAGATTACAGAGAAGTTCTTTAATTAATTCATTTTCAGATTAGAAATGATAGACTACCATGAAGTTCTTTACGACAAAGCAGAATACTGCTGTTCCAAGAAACGAAGATGATAAAGATTTATTGTAGTACCCCTATCAATATTGCATTCTTCTCTGCTGTAATGAAATCTTTCAAGTCCTCTAACCAAACTAAATCGATTGCAGGCACCATTAGAACGATACGAATGTAATACTTGATAAGGGTGGAGTTCAGAGCCCACTTCTTTTCATACTCTATGAACAAGATATGTGGTTTGGCAAGAAAACCAGGCTCATTGCATAGGTAGTAATGCTGCTCTCTTTGTATCAATTCCATCTCGCGAATATAGATCTAGGGTTGCTGAATCCTTTAATAGACATACAGCTAAAATTAGTGGAAATTATGGGCACAGTATTGAACTATAACAAAATTTAAAGTATTATTGTGAGTAGGTCCAGAACATTGGGTCCTCAACAGGAAAGTCTTTGCAGTGACAATGTTATAATTCATCTGGGACCAGATTGTTGAAACTTCAGAGAATCAATTTAATGATAAACGCTTATCTGTTACACAGTGAAATAAGTCTTGTTCAATAGTTTATATGTATATGATTGACCTAGCTAACGTTGTTACTGATATTAACATATTTAAATTTCTTTTTATTATTTCTCATACATAGTTTATTTGCTTCACAAGTTAGAGCCTTTGGGTTTGTAGTACAATGCTTTTCGAGCATAGATTGTAGCTTGGCTGGCAATAATAATAATAATAATAATAATAATAATAATAATAATAATAATAATAATAATAATAATAATAATAATATCAGTAATTGTAAAATTAATATTAACATCATCATAAATATTAATATTATCATAATTTTTAATATTATACAATCATTAATATTGTTACAATTCATATTTCTGGCCTGTCTCATGCCTCATTGGTAATGATAGGGATGAATAGACTTATTTCTTGATGAACAAATAAATTATTTCATTTTTTTTTTCATTATTACCATTATCCTTATCAATATTATCATTAATTTCGTAAAAGTGAAGCACTATCATACAAATTCAATACGACCAAAAATGTAATACCTATTGAAGTCATCGTTTACATTCTTAAATATATAAGTAGATGTATCCTTCACCTGAGAGAGAGAGAGAGAGAGAGAGAGAGAGAGAGAGAGAGAGAGAGAGAGAGAGAGAGAGAGAGAGAGTGTTTGTTATTTTCGGTTGGTTAGAAATCCTTTCAAATTACACGTTATCAATGCTACTTACAGACGCCAATTTAAACGAGAAAATACTTTCCTTGACATCATCATTGAGCCATTATCAGAAATCTTGAACTCCTACTTACTGAATGTCAAGAAAGACGGTAATCCAAGAAAAATTAATTAAAAACATTGATCAAAGATAAAATAAAATTAAATAATAACAATTTAGTCAATATTTTTTTTTCCTTTTTATATGTGTGCCGCTGACAATTCATGTCCTACAACTAATTCATTTAGGTGAGTTCTCTTGCTTGAGGGTACACCCGAGAACACTATTCTTTCTTATTCATCTTCCTGTTTTTAGGTTTTTATAATTCATATATGAAAGATTTATTCTAAAGTTGTTACTGTTCTTAAAATACTTTATTTTATTTTTTCATTACTTCTCTTATAGTTTATTTTCTTGTTTCTTTTCCTCACTGGACTATTCTTTTCCCTTTTGGAACGCTTGGGCTTATAGCATCTTGCTTTTCCAAATAGGGTTGTACCTTAGCAAGTAAGTACGTAAGTAAGTAAGTAAGTAAGTAAGTAAGTAAGTAATAATAATAATAATAATAATAATAATAATAATAATAATAATAATAATAATAATAATAATAATAATAATAATAATAATAATAATAATAATATCTTGAGTTACTTAATAAAAATTATACCACGGTGAACAAAATAAAAGCTGTGCTACGTTAAACAATTTCAGGGTAAAAGGAACATCAAAAGGGAACCTGAGTCGGAGGTAATTCTATTAAAGAAATAATGTTACAAGGGACCTGGCTATCTCAGGTAAAGAAACAATTTAAAATGGTATAAAATTTACCGACTTAGTTATATATATATATATATATATATATATATATATATATATATATATATATATATATATATATATATATATATATATATATATATACACACACACACACACACACATATATATATATATATATATACTGTATATATACATATAATATATACACAAACATACACACATATATACATACATGCATACATAGTGACTTATGTATTAGTGTAATTATGCCAGTGAAGTTTAGTCCATTTGCCTTTCTTCAAAAATAAAATCATAACTTTAACTCAATTCTGAGATACTGGTATGAATGAGCGTGGCAGTCACAATTTATAAACGAAATCTAATGTACCACGAATTTTCATTTATGAATTAAATTGGTAATTATGAAGAAGAATGTTGGCAATTAGATTCCTCTTCTGTCTTTAGCAGCTGTTGGCTCCGTTATTTCAAAGCCTTTGTTTCCTCTACTGCTGTTAAGAATGATAGTGATGACATAAGCATTTTGAAAAGCGTAGTTCATATTTCTTGAAATTATCTCTAGTAACAAATCCAATGCTTACTAAGACGTTTACGCTATGTAATTGGTCCTTTTCCATTCACTAAATACGTCTGAATACAAGTTTACAAGAGATAAAGAAACGTAAGGTATCCAAATTGGGTTAGAGAGAAGATAGTTGTGCGCAAAACAAACCAATAAGAAAACCGTTTATTGCAATTCTTACGAGTGAAATATATAGAGTACAGATATAATGTTTAATTTTTGGTAACTATTAACTATGCTAGGCTAATACTCTTTTATGCGTGACATATTCGAACAAAATATTAGGAAAATCTAAATACTTGGACACGTATAGAGAAAAGATATAACTAGCATATATCGACGTAACTTTGCCTAAATCAGGACATGATTTTATAATGCTAGTCGTATTAGCCGATCGAATTTATCTTTGAAGTTTGAGCTCTCTCTCTCTCTCTCTCTCTCTCTCTCTCTCTCTCTCTCTCTCTCTCTCTCTCTCTCTCTCTCTCTCTCTCTCTCTCTCTCTCACAAATACTATCCCGTCTGTTAATTATCTTTCTATGTCTATCTATACCTGAACATTTTCTTAGCTCGTCATGCCATCGTCTTTTCTTCCTTACCATGATTCTTATAAAATCTCTATGGACCCACTCTGTTAATCTTGATATTGATCTTTTATCCGTCATTCTCATTATATTTCCTGCCCATGTCTATTTCTTTTTCTTACATGTTAGAATATCCTCTACTTATATCAACTCTTGATTCCATGTTGCTCTTTTTCTGTCTCTTAGTGTTATTCCTATCATTATTCTTTCCATAGCCATTTGAGTTGTAACATGCTCATGTTCTAAGGCTCCAGGTATCTGATGCATAAGTTAATACTGGTAGGACCATCTCATTGAATACTTTCCCTTTTAGAGAAAGTAGTATTCTACTTTTCATAATCTCATTTTGTTTACCAAATGCTCTCCATCCGATGCTTATCCTACTTTTAATTTTGATCTCGTGTCCTGGGGAAACGATTACTATCTGTCCTAAGTACGTTTATTTATTCAAAATATGTACAAGTTTGTCCATAGACTTTATTTGTTGTCTCTGGATTTTCATTGAATTTTAACTTAGTATCTTAGTTTTACTCTATTCCTTTTCAGCTTACATTTATGATTTCTGTATTCATATATTCTATCATCATCTACAATTCCTCACATGATTAACTAAATAGAACTATGTTATCAGTAAATCTTAAGTTGTTAGGGAATTCCCCATCGATATTAAATGCCTACATTTGTCCAATCTAAATTCTTAAAACTTTTAGGCATGCTGTGAATAATTTAGGGCAGATAAGGTCTCCTTGTCTAAATCCTTTCTCAATCGGTCTCTCTCTCTCTCTCTCTCTCTCTCTCTCTCTCTCTCTCTCTCTCTCTCTCTCTCTCTCTCTCTCTCTCTCTCTCTCTCTGTATATATATATATATATATATATATATATATATATATATATATATATATATATACATACATATATATATATATATATATATATATATATATATAATATATATATATATATATATATATATATATATATATATATATATATATATATATCAGAAACGATATGATCCCCATGATAAGGGGTTGTTAACTATTCAGACATAACTTTGCCGTATTTTTACAATTAAACTTTTATCCATTATAGTCGATCTACTTATAACACCTTTATCAATAATAAATTCATCTCGTTTCTGAATAAAACTACAATACTATGAACTCTAACTTTTCGACAGCTTAATATCTTTTAATTAGATCAATCTCGACTAAATCCTTTGAACGTCTGATAGAATAAAGAATATATCACTTTTCTTGCCGAACAGAAGTCTCTCTCTATATATAGTTGTAAAAAAACAATCAATTTTCTTGTTATTACTGTTTTTAAAATATTTCATGATAATTGTTCTTTATTTCATTACCTCACAGGCTATTTTTTCCTGGTAGAGTCCTTGAGCTTTTGGCATCCTGCTTTTCCTACTAGGATTATTGCTTAGTTACAACAACAATATTAATAATAATAATAATAATAATAATAATAATAATAATAATAATAATAATAATGATGATAATAATTAATAATAATAATGATAATAATAATGACAATATTAATAATAATAATAATAATAATAATAATAATAACAATAATAATAGTAATATTAATAAATAATAATAATAATAATAATAATCATAATAATTAAATAATAACAAAATAACAATATATTTTGTATGGAGAGAGAGAGAGAGAGAGAGAGAGAGAGAGAGAGAGAGAGAGAGAGAGAGAGAGAGAGAGAGAGAGAGAGAGAGGACGGGAAATAAGACATGACATCAGTAAAATTTTCGCGATTGATACAGGGTGTTAGTGGAAGGGTGCATCATATGTCCACTGACATTTTAATTTATTCAGCTTCTATTTGGCCATGCAATGATACTTACACCCAGCAACAAAACTGGTGTCGCCTGGCCAGACCTGGCTTGGAGAGATCATGCCCTTCTTGCCCTGAAAGGTGGTCGAAATTTAAACAACCAAGACATCGTTTGATGATTCGAATGTGAGGGGTAGAGGAATTACCAATAGCACTCAAAGAAATGCGATGATTATAGATATATATATATATATATATATATATATATATATATATATATATATATATATATATATATATATATATATATATATAATATAATATATATATATATATATATATATATATATATATATATATATATATATATATATATATATATATATATTAGAGAGATAACGAGGTTTTATCTCTTATTCCTATGAGAAATGCAAAAGTTTTCGATAATAGTGATCAATAAGTATAATCACAATATTATATTTAAATTCCTTAATAAATTTCTCTATAGAACATCCTTAAATACTGTGGGAACTGACCTTTCCAACTAATATACGTCAGAATGATATAGCTTTAGTTTGCATTATCCTAGCAGCTGCTCTCTCTCTCTCTCTCCCCTACCTGTATCCAATAATTAGATAAGGAGACAATATTTTCATGTTATTTGGATGTGCCCAAGGATCACACAAAACCGATCACTAGTTTGCAAGCTTGCATTGGATTTGCATTTCTTTTGGGGGAAAATCCCAAGTTCCAAAGATGTTCAGTAACTACCTAAAAACACAAGCAAACCTAAACCACGTGTGATAGTGATTAATTTTCAAGCGGTCCCTGGTCACGTTGTTTATTTTTTTGGTGTATCGAATCGCGGTTTGCTTATGGATGGTTTGTTACTTCACTGACCACCCCCCCCCCCCCCCCCCCCCCCCCCCGGCTTATTCCCTTTTATTGAATCATAACAGCAGTAAGGAACCAATGTCTTATTTTATTTCATGAACGCTCATACCGATCAGTGGTTTCAATGTATACTCTCTTTTCAAATCAGCATAAAATTCTTGCACCCTTGAAGTGTTGAAATACAAGAGAAAAAACTCGTAAATGCTATGATATAAAGTGGATCCGATGTGTATTAAATGAAAAATTGCTTCTAGGACAAATGCTGTATTACTGTTTTCACAGGAAAAAAAATAAACCTGCGAATAAAACGAAATATATTTGTTCTATTTATTCATAACTTTGTTGATACCATTGTCATGAATTGTGGCTATTAAGTATTGCTGTCCGTCCATCTGCTATTTAGGTTTTGTTTTCGGATCAGCTTGTAAAGATTAAAGCTATTTGCAAGTCATACACGACTCATCACATTCCGACAATTAACGATCCAATTGTTAGAAATGATATCCCTAATTACGAAAACTTTGTTACTTTGGACAATTTTGACCAGGGAAATTTTAGTTTTGCAATAATATTGTAAACTTGTAGTAGAAACCTATATATAACCGGGAGAAATAAGTCAATAATTTTGATCTTACACTTTTCTTGCATGTCGGTTTGGTTTTGAAAGGCCGGCGACCGCAAAATTTGTTGGTTATCGATTCTTTGGACAATTAGTATGAATATATAAAACCAGCCCAAGCCACATCTTTAGCCTGGACTATACAGGTATATGTTACCCAAAACAAATGTTACAGGCCAGGTTTTGTAACCGATGTTTTTATTAGTCATCATGGCTACAAATTAGCAATTGTAATATTCAATTATTCTAGACTGAGAAGACACTAGGATATTCTAATCTGGTATAGGATTTGCAGATATGTCAAAACGTAGTTGAGTTACCAGCAATAGTTTTTTAAACATCGCCATCATTTCAATTGGATGCATTTATTGCCATATTGCATGTAAAAAATAATAATTAATAACAATTTTATTTATTTCATGGAATCATTAATATCAATTATCAATATGGGTATTACCATCATCATAATCATCACATCATTTTCATCACTTCACAAATGTTGATAAACAAACCTTAATTACCACCTCTCCTCCATGGCCTTTAACCACCAGCTGATTATATCCTAACCCCATCCCCGCATGTTCGAGGTTTAAAGGTCTCGTAGTTATGATAAGATCCTTCTGGTGGAAGTTAGAAAAAAAAATACTAAGACGACAAATATGCTAAAGACCGACTGAACAGATGTCGAGAGTAATGGATTTCTTGAAGAGCTTACCGGGGGGAACACTTATAAGGTGTTGGACATCAGGTCATGAGACATCAAATAAAATCATAATAATATGAAGAGGCAATGCTAAGGAAATATTTACTTTTGCCTTGGGGAGGGTGAAGACAGCTAAACTAGGACCTATGAACATTGAGCAATCGTCACCAGGGAAGGGGGTTCGCTTGGAAGTGAGCGATTTGCCCAGATAATTTGATTGTTTGATCGATTGATTAGGAGTTTTCTGGTATCCTGACCTCTTAGGTTATTGACACCGAATCAGATAACATGTGTAAACAATGCGTTAATAGCATAATTTTTATACCCTACATCCTATATGCCATACCATCACTAATAATACACCACTGGACATTTTCATTGCATGTCATTGCATATATTTTATTTTCACCAATCACTTCTGACACAATATTAATTATGTTGACTGATGATGCATTTTAAATCTCCAACCTTAAACTAAAATAATTGATATAGCAAATAATACTATATTCTCTAAGAGGGTCGGAGCCAAGTAGCCCGTGACAAAAGCTGACCCCAACCACACCGAGCTACGTGGCTCATGATCGAAATCAAAGGAAAACACTGAAATCAACAACTAAACCTTTAAACCTCATTACCTTGAAAACATTTAACAAAGGCCATTTATTGATTATCGGTTACCCCAATAGGTGCTATTTGAAACAGTGTGTATGTATGTGTGTGTGTGTGGAGAGAGAGAGAGTGAGAGAGAGAGAGAGAGAGAGAGAGAGAGAGAGAGAGAGAGAGAGAGAGAGAGATGTATAAATATACGTATTCATATGCTGAATATCTTCTATCTAGAGTTCTAACATTGAGATTCATTAATTTCTCGTCTTTGAAGTGCTTCATTACTGCTGAAGTTTTGACAGAATTAACAGCTTCCTCAAAGTCTATAAATGCCATACATGGTGGCTAGTCATACTCTGTTGATTTTTCCATTAACTGGTTAATTACATGGCTATGGTCAGTTGTTGAACACACGCTTCTAAAGCCTGCCTGCTCTCTTGGTTAAGATGTCAGGATGCCTGAAAACTTTAAATCAATCAATCAATCAATCTCTTGGTTAAGGCTCAGTCTTTCTATTTGTTGAAAATATTTACGATATCTATAGGGAAACTACATAGAGATAGGGAAAGAAACCTAATTGAGAAACGATTTAGAAAGGGTGACCCCCTCTCTCCTAAATTATTCACAGCATGCATAGAAGTTTTTTGGAATTTAGATTGGGAAAATATAAGTATTAAAATAAATTGAAAATACTTTAGCAACTTAAGATTTGCAGATGACATAGTTCTACTAGTAAATCAAGGGAGGAATTGCAAAAGATAATACGATATTTGAATAGAGAAAGCAGAAATGTAGGACTGAAAATAAATGAGTAAAATCAAGATAATGTTCAAAGAAAAGGCAGAGACAACCTATAAGGGTTACGGACGAACCTCTAGAGATTGCTAATGAATAAACGTACTTAGGAAAAACAACACTTTGACATAAAGGTTGTGAAGGTAAAATATTGATCAAATTTTCACCACCATATCATTTATATTAAAGTGTAGTTCCTAAAGTCAATGTAATCCTGAAGAAGGGTCGCGAAGTGATCCAAAACACACATCGATACCAAACAATAAACGTAGAAAAGTAAATGTGTTTCTGCTGTTATCCTGAAAACTATCTGCAGGACGATCTGTCCGAGGAGAAGCTGTCTTCGATTTTAGACGCCGATGAGACATTGTGTATTCATTATTTATGTATTTATGTATATATATATATATATATATATATATATATATATATATATACATATATATATATATATATATATATATATATATATATATATATATATACATATATATATATATATATATATATATATATATATATATATATATATATATATATATATATATATATATATATATTGTTGGTCATGCAGTGCTTTTCAGCTTTGTGGAGCCAGATATGAACATTACAAAGTAACAATAGGGATATATATGAAGTGATTGGTTGTTGGTTTAAACCGGTCTTATGCAAGCAAAGGTCCATTCCAAAAGGTGGCATATTAAGGACAATATGATAAAGATAATGACAAACCCCTCGAAGTATTTTGAGCACATTCTCTCCGCTTAGACACTTGTCGAGAGTGAGTTTAAGCAGGTTATTATACGAGACACGACAATTGAAATATACAAAATAAATGTAAGATAATTTTTCTATCTAACTATCTGCCCGAGCTATCTGTGCATACCAAGGTGAGAAAGTGGAAATGTACAAAGGTATTGTTAAACCAAATCGCGTTTATGGAATTCAAATATGAAATTCGAGAGTAAATAAAAAAACGTTCAAAAGGTTAAAAATATATTTGAAGAGAATTGATAGGGTGAGAAAGGGGGGGGGATATGCAGAACAAGTGGTAAACAGACTAGCAAACGGGAGATGATAGATCAGCACTTTGTGGTGGTTCAATCACGTGGAAAGAGTGACCGACATCAGGTTAATTTAAAAAGAATTGATATCAGGTACGAGAGGTGGGCCTATGAAAGGTGTGATAGCCATTTGAGTTGTATGGAGAAGGAAGAGCATTGACATCACCGAATGGGGTGTTCGACGTTTACTGATGAGACTACTGTGTAGATGTATGAAGTAATTATTGTTATGGGAGATTACAGCGACTCCGTAGTTAAACCAGACTCAAATGACGTAAAGGTTTAAAGGCCGCTCATGAATGGCAGAGGCAGGGAGCAGTGATATTTCCCTATCAAGCAGGACAATGCCCCGAGAGATTTACCATATATACTGTACATATGATCAGCGGCCAAGCTCCCTCTCCACCCAAACTAGGACCAAGAAGGGCTAGGCAATGGCTGCTGATGACCTATAGGCTCCCCTAAACTCACATCCTTAGCTCACAAGGATGGTGAGGTTGCAGCGACCAAAGGAACTAACGATTTTGAGCAGGACTCGAACCCCTGTCTGGCAATCACCAGGCAAGGACGTTACCAACAGCCCAAAACAACCCTTAAGCATTAAACTAGCTACCAGTTACTTGCCTACAAGTGCTGGGTCACAGCCAGGGTGGAGTAAGGCATATGGCTAACATCCTCGTCCCAAGTGAATGTTTAAAAACGTTATCTTGAAAATGTTATTGGAGTTACTACCACTAAGAAGATACGATGAATGAGTCGTATTCTCGGATGTCCCAGGAAGTCTCCTTTACCCCGGCTGCGACCGTCTACGGTGGATTAACTAGATATATATAATTCATTACTAAGGTCACGCATCTAACCGGGAACCTTTAACCTGATGAGGTGAGCTGCCCTATTATTATTATTATTATTATTACTATCCAAGCTATAACCCTAGTTGGAAAAGCAAGATGCTATAAGCCCAGGGGCTCCAACAGGGAAAAATAGCCCAGTGAGGAAAGGAAATAAGGAAATAAATAAATGAAAAGAACAAATTAACAATAAATCATTCTAAAATAAGAAACAACGTCAAAACAGACATGTCATATAATAAACTATCAACAACATCAAAAACAAATATGTCATAAATAAACTATAAACTATAAAAAGACTATGTCCGCCTGGTCAACAAAAAAGCATTTGCTCCAACTTTGAACTTTTGAAGTTCTACTGATTCAACCACCCGATTAGGAAGATCATTCCACAACTTGGTCACAGCTGGAATAAAACTTCTAGAGTACTGCGTAGTATTGAGCCTCGTGATGGAGAAGGCCTGGCTATTAGAATTAACTGCCTGCCTAGTATTACGAACAGGATAGAATTGTCCAGGGAGATCTGAATGTAAAGGATGGTCAGAGTTGTGAAAAATCTTATGCAACATGCATAATGAACTAATTGAACGACGGTGCCAGAGATTAATATCTAGATCAGGAATAAGAAATTTAATAGACCGTAAGTTTCTGTCCAACAAATTAAGATGAGAATCAGCAGCTGAACACCAGACAGGAGAACAATACTCAAAACAAGGTAGAATGAAAGAATTAAAACACTTCTTCAGAATAGATTGATCACCGAAAATCTTGAAAGACTTTCTCAATAAGCCTATTTTTTGTGAAATTGAAGAAGACACAGACCTTATATGTTTCTCAAAAGTAAATTTACTGTCGAGAATCACACCTAAAATTTTGAAAGAGTCATACATATTTAAAGAAACATTATCAATACTGAGATCCGGATGTTGAGGAACCACCGTCCTTGACCTACTTCATACCCCATAATTTGCACCATGCACTAATTCTAGCTAAATCTCTATTAAGGGATTCACCAACCCTAGATCTACATTCAGGGGATGAAATTGATGCAAAGAGAGTAGCATCATCTGCATATGCAACAAGCTTGTTTTCTAGGCCAAACCACATGTCATGTGTATATAGTATGAAAAGTAATGGGCCAAGAACACTACCCTGTGGAACACCGGATATCACATTCCTATAATCACTATGGTGCCCATCAACAACAACTCTTTGAGATCTATTACTTAAAAAATCAATAATAATGCTAAGAAACGACCCACCCACTCCCAACTGTTTCAGTTTGAAAACAAGGGCCTCATGATTAACACGGTCAAAGGCAGCACTAAAATCAAGGCCAATCATACGAACTTCCCGACCACAATCAAGGATTTCTGTACAGCATTTGCGATTGTAAGAAGGGCATCACATGCTCCAAGGCCTTTACGAAAACCAAATTGCAAACTAGGGAAGAGATGATTACCTTCAGCAAACCTATTAAGACGTTTTGCCAGAAGACGTTCAAAAACTTTAGATAATATGGGAGTTATGGAAATTGGGCGGTAATCAGTGGGACTTGAGCTACCACAAACACATTTACATAGAGGAGTAACATTTCCAATTCTCCAACTAGTGCTAAAAGCTCCTCTTCTTGCTAACTTGCGCAAAATAACAGATAACTTTGGAGCTAAGAAATCTGCTGTCTTTATAAAAAACAAAGGAAAAATACCATTTGGGTCAACACCTCCATAAGCATCAAGGTCCATCAACAGAGCTTTAATCTCACGAGATCGAAAAGCTAAACTAGTTAGTTTAGCCTCAGGAAAACAGGAATGAGGAAGTTCAAGTTTTTCATTATTCTGTTTACTGTCAAAAACATCAGCCAAAAGGGTTGCCTTTTCCTTTGGACAGTGAGTGACTGAACCATCTGGTTTAAGTAAAGGAGGAACTGTTGCATCTACACCAAAGAGTGCAGATTTAAGGGTAGACCACCATTTATGTTCCTGAGTTGTACCAGAAAGTGTTTCTTTTATGGTTAAATTGTACTCTTTTTCAGTTGAGGCATAAACTCTCTGAGCAAAAGCTCGAAGCTGAGTATAGTTGTTCCAGGTCAAATCTGATCTGTTATCCTATTGACGCAATACCTTAATAGCTACACACACACACACACACAATATATATATATATATATATATATATATATATATATATATATATATATATATATATATATATATATATATATACTGTATATGTGAAAATCGATCTTTAAATAGCCAATAAACTGTCGACGTTTCCGAAAAAAAAAAAAAAAAAAAAAAAAAAAACACCTTCGGGTTTTGGTCCAATTCTAGAGGAATTTTTCATCTTTCTGTTTCGGAAATAACACAGCTTACACTACAACCAACGACATCCTAAAGAATAAGCTTTCACTAGACCATAAGCAGATCTACAGACGAGGAAACTCCATAATGTTATGAGAACACAAAAGAACTTCTCGTAATTACTTTGGGAACAAAAGATCTGATTCCCAAAATTACCTTTTTATTTTTCAACCAAAAAAGAGGAACAGAATGGCGCGACTTATATCATAATTGGCATCCCAAATGAAGGGATATTATATCATTTGTTTTTTACACATGGGAACACATCCTTAATATCTGTCTACGCACCTGCGTGAATATTCTATTCATTTTAATCCCAGTTATTAATACTATCATTACTAGCTTAACTATAACCCCACTTTGAAAAGCAGGATGTTATAAGCCTAAGAGCTACAAAAGGGAAATAGCCCATTAAGGAAAGGAAAAATATACAGACTATTGTGCCCGAGTGTACACTCAAGCAAGAGAACTCTAACCCAAAACAATGGAAAAACATAATACACAGGCTATGGCACTACGCAAGACTAGAGAACAATGGTTTGATTTGGGACTGTAACTCTATCCCTTAGTCTTCCCGTTCGGTGAAAAATACTATTAATTTGTGTCTCTTTTAAGAAAGATATCATAACGATCTACTTTGATATACA
>NC_090752.1:91001513-91004013 GCF_036898095.1 Palaemon carinicauda | reverse complement strand
AAGCATAACAAACCCCCTCAGCTATCACCATAACAGAATACCATTACAAGAGTTTTACCTAAACGCGTTAACCTAATTGATGCATTATTAATGCAACGAAGATATGCCACCCGACTGAACAACATTGAGAATCATTAGTAAGCCGATTATATATTTGGCATTGCCAGAACTCGAAGAAAAATCCTAACTTTTTGGTTGAATTTGAAACAATTTACATCCAGAAGTGGAATCAGTATAATAGTAACAGAAAAGATTGAGAAAGTAATGTCTTTGCTTTTTAATAATAACGTTTACGACAGCGACGGTCATACTTTTCAAGGGAATGTTTGAGAGGCGAAATTTACAGTTTGAAAAGGCAATAAACAATCAATGTATCTGGTACTTACTCGATAGCTGTAGGTCGTCTGCAAGGTGCACATTCGCACAAGACTTCATCTTTATCCTAAAAGAAAATAAAACAAAATAACAATTAAAATGTGTTGCGTTCTGCAATTCAACTCCATTATGAACATAAAACAAAGGGGAAATATGAAAGAGGGTACGCAAATTAGTTGACATCATTTTTGAAACATTGCATGAAAGGTCCTACTCAAGAATGATATACCATTTCCCTACGAGGGAGAGAGGAGCCGATTACTGAAGCGAATGTTTTAAATGTTTAGAAGCAGATAATTTCAGTACACATTTGCATTTTTATCCTTAGTAAAACTTACACAAATAAAACTTAAAGTCGTTAGTCATGGTACATTTGATTAAAAGTGGAGCAGGTTGAAGCTAGAGAGCATTTTGAGAACATACTAGCAGTGGTCAGCAATGAATTGTGGTAAGTTAAACTGAATGAATAAAATCCTTTTTGAAGGAATAATATAAAAATTAATTAATAGTTTTCATACATCAACATTAATGAAATGTAAAAATTACTACACACAGACATACATTTATATACATATATATATATATATATATATATATATATATATATATATATATATATATATATATATATATATATATATATATATATATCGTATGGCTACTGTTAATTTACTTTGATGTATACAAGTCATTATATAATCTTTACATCATTGCTTCAGTTATTAACAAATACAACAGGTTACAGAATAGGTAGAGTAAGCAACGCCGGAGAGACTAGGAAAGGGGGATACTGGAGGGATAGGAGGAGGGTCTATACATAGGGAGGGAAGGAGAGGGTAGGAACGGCGGAGTATGGGTATTCGAATTGCTTTACCTACTTATCCGATTCACTTGGCTTGGGCTTTATTAGGAAAAGAGTAAAATCCTTATTTAACGAGATTTGCCAATGCATTACCGTATTAAAAATTAGGGGGAGGTCAATAGAGTGCTGTCTCAAAGTACCATTCTGATCATCAAGTAATTTGTATGGGAGATATTAAAGAAAACACACTATCTTTTGCCAGAAATGCATAGTAGACAATTAGACACGCAAGGACTAAACACTAGATAATTGCACAAAGATCCACTAATATTTAGACAACAACTGAACACTGCATCGGTAATATTTTAATACCCTGTAGACTGTGGAGTTCAATATTACAATTTTATACTTAATTTCTGGGTAACCAACATTCAATACCTAAAAGAGAGAATATCCTAAGATTATTCTACTCCTCTTTTTAAGTAGATTAGCATGAAGATATGTAAAAGAAAATGTTTATAGATATTTGAGTTTTTGCTCTATAAATCTCTTGAAGATACCGTTTTCATCTTTTCATTTTTATGTAGTGTAACAAATTCCTTTTACACATTACCTACGCGGCTGAATTTTTTGAGAGGGTCATGTGCTTAAATTTTACCTTCCCTCAATGATGGAAGTTGACCAGAAAATCCTGGGATCGGTGACATCATATGTTGGAAAATTCTAGGATCAATGACAACAATTATTAGGAAATTACAGGAGCAATGACATCAATTATTGAAAAATTCCGGGATCAATGACATCAATTGTTAGAAAATTCTGGGATCAATGACATCGATTGTTGGAAAATTTCGGAATCAATAACTTCAATTGTTTGAATACAACGAACTCGCAGAACTCAAGACCTTGAAAACCTCTTTCACTTCTCAAAAGACCGAAGCAATAAAAGTGTCCCTTCAATTTCAATTAGACCTCTCTCTCCCTCAATGCCACACCCTTTCCACAACCTCAAAAAACAGCAGCTGTAAAAGCAGGAGCGTTAATAGCAGCAGCAAGAACAGAGACAGCAGCCACGGCAAGGGCAAATTAACTTGATTTGCCGTAGAGGTATTGGTATCACTGGGGAGAGAAGGGGCGCACGCCATCTTTATTAAGTCATTTGTCTTCATTACCTTACCCCAGGATGCCTTGTACTCATCTGTCTCTACAAGGGAACAATTCAGCGGATACGTTATGTGGGATTATGGCCCTGGCACTGTGTAATAGGGATTAATTTCTAAGAAGAATAAAGTGTGCGTGTGTATATACATATACGTATGCACA
>NC_090752.1:90954013-90996513 GCF_036898095.1 Palaemon carinicauda | reverse complement strand
CCTTGTGTTGCGTGTTTAATAATATGGTCTTGGAAGATTTAAATGCAGAGGGCGGTCAGAATTATGAAAAATCTCGAACACCAAGCACTGAGAGATAATTGAACGACTGTGTCAGATTAATATCCAAGTCAGGAATAACAAATTTAACAGACGAAATTTTTTTCACTAAGACAAAACAAGGAACAATTCTGAAAATGGGAAAATATATGAATTAAAATTTTTTTTCAGGATAAGCTGATCTAAAAAAAAAATCTTGAAAGACCCAGTATACCGATTTTTTGTACGCTTGAAGAAGAAACACCGCTTATATTTCTCAAAAGTAAAATTACAGTTGTCACATATCTAAAATTTAAAATTAACCGCAAGTCTTTAATGAAACTTTACCAATGAAAAGAACATTCCTTCCCACGTTACTCCTACATTAAGGGGTTGGTTGCCTGATGCGCCCTCTCCAATGCCTTCTATTAAAGGCAACCTCTCCCAGCAAATATCTTCTCTCCCTAACGATGCAGGTTTCTTCCATGGTTCCCTCCTTCTTTTATCACCATCCATACTTAAAATGTGTCCATACCATCTTGTTCGTGACACACTTATTATCTCTCTAATCTTTACTATACCTGCCATTCTTCTTGTTTCTGTATTTTGTATTACGGCTTAACTTAATCTCCCATAACTTACACTAATTTCAGCTGGATCGGTTTAAAAGGATTCAGCAATCACATGTCTACCTAAATTCTATTATTTTTCACCCAAACGAGGCCTGAATAATACATTCCCATTAGAGGAAGTGGATCAGATGAAAGAACAAGGGTAAATGTGTTTTAAGCTCAAATCAAAATAATTTTGTATAGATTGCCCTGAGCAGTAAAGCTTTGCTGATTATGACGATACACAAATTTTTCACCACATTAAGGTATATCTACTAAGAGAGGGACATACACACACACACACACACACACACACACACACACACACATATATATATATATATACACACATACATACATACATACATACATATATATATATATATATATATATATATATATATATATATATATATATATATATATATATATATATATGTAATATTTAGAATAGTAATATTACATGTTTAAAACAAATGACGTAATATGTCATGTTGGTTGGAAGAGCTGGCCGTGAGATTTGCTATGGTCAACTCAAATTGTGTACAGGATGTAAGATGCTAAGTTGTCATTCTTTCTTAGTGTCAGCACATTAACTCTTCGTGTGAAAGTTTGTGACGTCACCGGATGCAGGTGTCTTCCGATTCCGTCACGTGGCTAGATTAAAGCAAGCATACGATATCTGTGATATCGATAATTTATTCAGTTCTTATCTAAACTTCACCAGAATTGGTCATGTGGACCAACACAGCTTCCTCCAGTGATGGAGATGTTTAACTCAGTTGTTTATATACAATAAAACTTAAAAACCACTAAGATGTGTTCAATAAACCATTTAAATACATCTGAAAACAACTCATACTCAAATGTGTGCTTAAGACAGTAGCACACCAATAAATGGTGGCAGCGATTAAACTCAAAGACAGCGGTTAAACTCTAAGAATTAGAGAAATATCTTCAAGACTTCAAAATAAATAGCTGTAAAACCAGAGATATATCTTCAAGACTTCAACATAAAAGCTGTAATACCTGATAAAGATCTTCAAGAACTCAAAACTATCTACAAGAATCTACAATTTTGACTAAGTCCAACGAAAATGCTAACACCAACATATGTTAGTATACAAATAGAATCTTCAATCAACATCCTAGGAAACCCAAGGACTGGCATTCAACTATTGCAAAACATATCCAGGAAGACCTACATTCTACAAGAAATTAGAACGAGACATCGCTAACAAAACATCAAGAGAGAGAGAGAGAGAGACGACTCGACTTCATATATAAGCTAAGTACAGAGATTTTGTATTCATTTCAGTTTGTGCAGTGAAGTGTAGTTATCACAAGTCGTTAGTCAATTATTACTGGGGTGAGTGAATTCCTAAACTTTGTTATAAGAAACTCCGAATTCTCATTTTGAATTTTTCTTTCTTTGTGCTAATTCCTTTTTCTTTCATAAACTCTTGGGGGGAAATGTATTGGGATTAGTAACATTGTTGGGGGAATTTTATTATACATATGCGTTTACGCAGTGGGCGTCTGTACTCATATAGATATTTTGATAGGATTGAAAGGGGTCAAAGAGATAGAAAAAAAAGAATACAGCAGTCATGGCTCCTCCTGTCAGCCCTACCCCTGGACCTAGTGGTGTAGGCCAGGCTAATCCTCCTCCAATTGTGACGCTTGTAAATGCCAGGTCAGCAATCCTTCCTTTTCAAGGCCGTGTCAACGGGTTCTTGCCACAAAATGTGGAGTCATGGATTTCATCCGTTGATGCCCATTTAAATGCCAAACAAATCGTAGATCCTTTTGTACAATTACAAGAAGCTAAAAGTTTTATAGATTTTTCTAAGGGGGATGCGAGTGCGTATTTAAGAGGTGTTTCATTTCAGGAAGCAGTTACTTGGGATGATTTCAAAGTTAGGTTACGCGCGATCTATGGGGGTGAGGAAGCTTTGGATGTAGTGTTAACGTTACGAAATACACTTAATCAAGCCACTATGAATCGGCTTAATGTTGTTGAGAGAGCAGCTCTCATAGCTGATAGGCTTAACGAATATCAGGACATTTTAGGTAATTCCACTTGGGTTACTAACGATAATATCTCCGTGAAAGATTTTTTACGATTAATGTATTTAACTTGCATGACACTTATGTTGCCTGAAGCTTTAGTGCGGTGCTTTGATAAGAAGTTAATGCCTACAAGTACGGAATTGGATGTCTATAAACAGATAAAGAAGCACATGTCCAAGTGTCCAGATCTCGATCCCGTGTTAACTCAAGTTTTTGCTAAGAATGAAACAAAACCACAAACAGTGAACGTAATTAATAGTCCAGTAGCGGGAGTGACGTGTTACAACTGCAAACGTCAAGGTCACATAAGCGCAGACTGTAGAACGAAATTTTGTTCAGTTCACAACACAGGATCACATTCTTATAGTCAATGTTACGCGCGTAAGACACAACAATATCCTAGAAATACACAGTCAATTCCACAGTCAGTTCCATATGGAAATAAAAAGAAAAATCCTCATTTTAACAATAAGAAGAAACAACAAAATGTCAATGCAGTTCAGGGTCCGAAACAAACAAACACTTCTTCAAATATCGCTGAGCCTGGGCCGTCAAACCAGACCTCGCAAAGTCAGCCTAATTTTCAGAATGTGCAGAGCAAAGCAAATACCACATAGTTAACTCTAGAGGGGAAGAGAGTGATGTTGGGTCAAGGTCATTTATGTCAACATCAATAGTATTGAATAATCAATTTAATGTTTTATCAGATAATTGTGAGACAATAGATTTTCCTATGAAACACACGGCCGAATTAAGTAAAACAGTGCATGCTCCCGTAGATTTGCAACGAATTCATACAATAATAAGCCAAAATGAGTTACGGCCAACCTTATATGCTGTAAATTTAGAACACAAATCCTTTACGTTATTTTTTGACTCTGGTAGTCCACGTAATATTATGGATTTGAAGACGCATCATTTGTTGTTTTCGAACTTTCCGATTGAAAAATCAGGAATCAGACTTTCAGGTATAGGAAATAATGAATTAAACGTCATAGGCATAACTCATATTCAGTTCAGAGTCGGTAATCGCACGTTTGCCGATACATTTGTTGTTGTGAAAAACATTAATATGTATCCAGCTGTAATTATAGGATACCCATCTATGGGAAATCAAAACATTATCTTAGCTCCTGCAAAGCACGGCGTGTATATCAAAGGGAAATTCTATAAGTCTTCTAATACTTTAAAGTCAGTTTTGGATAAAAAGGAGACGACAAATGTAACCGTAACATACGTTGAAGAACCAATAACTTGTCTCACTAATAAAGAAATAATGTACGCGACCCAGCAGAATTCTCGTTCACCCGTAATATCATCTTGCACGCAATATATCGAACCAAACATACCTTCGAATTTAATAGTGCAAATAAAGAAAACACTACCGGGATCTGAAATATTAATCCTTTCCGATACTTTGAAAACCAACGGATTGTCTGTCACACAAGCTATTTATACAGTAGGCTCACATCAGCAATGTAATATCGAAGTCTGTAATCATTTAAATAACACTTTAGTAATTCACAAAAATCAACATATCTTGGATGTAGAAGTTTATAAACATCGTATTCTTACCGTTGCTGAAATCAATCACTCTCAATCAGTTGCGGATGAATCCCTTTTACGATCTATTAAAAATAAAATCAGTAAGGACATTCAAGACGAAGAAATTCAGCAGAAAATTTTTGAACTTTTAAATAAATATACAGATGTCTTTTCCACTACGGATGGATCCTTAGGAAAAACAGATGTGATCGAGCATCAAATAAGGTTAAAAGACAAACAGAAAATTATATATGTACCCTCGTACAGACTCCCTATGAAATTCCAGAATGAAATAAATGATGAAGTAGGTAAAATGTTAGAGGAAGGAGTCATTAGAAAATCAAATAGCCCTTATAATTTTCCTTTAATAGTTGTACCGAAAAAAGATCGAACATGGCGTATCTGCGTCGACTTTCGTCGTCTAAACGAGGAAACGATCCCTGATCGATTCCCAGTGCCATGTACTGACGATATTTTGTCTTTGTTAGGTCAGAATAAATATTTTACCAGTTTGGACTTACTTAAAGGCTTTCACCAGATATCATTAGAAGAAGATAGTATCCCATACACAGCCTTCAGCACAGCCAGGGGACATTATGAATTTTTACGGATGCCTTTTGGTTTACGTTGTGCTCCTATAACATTTACAAGAATGATTAACATAGTGTTAGGAGACTTGTTAGGGGATATATTGCATGCCTATATGGATGATCTTGTAATCTTTTCCAACACCTTAGAGGAACATCTACGTAAGTTAGAACTAGTACTACAGAGATTAAGACAACATAACTTAAGGGTAAAGATTAGTAAGTGTGAATTTTTCAAAACAGAATTAATATATTTGGGTTTCATGGTGTCAAGCCAAGGTCTTAAAGTAGTCCATGATAAGGTGTCGGCTATACGTAATTTTCCCATACCTACTAATGTCAAGGGAATACAGCAATTTCTGGGTTGTAGTGGATATTACAGGCGTTTTATACGCAACTATTCAATAATAGCCGCTCCTTTAACTGATCTTACGAAGAAGGGCGTAGATTTCATATGGTCTGAGCAACATCAACAGGCGTTTAATACTTTGAAAGATGAACTGTGTAGTTCTCCTATCTTAAAATTTCCTGACTTCGGTAAGGAATTCTTCATTGCAACAGACGCCTCAGACTTAGGAGTAGGAGGGGTATTGCTTCAGCAATATGATAAACAGTTTTTCCCGATAGCTTTCTATTCTCGAAAATTGAGAACTTCCGAAAGTAAGTATGCAGTAATAGACAAGGAAGGACTAGCTATTGTTAATTCGCTAGTGCATTTTAAGTTCATAATTTACGGTTATCCCGTTAAGGTTCTTACTGACCATAAACCACTAACAGAGTTCTTTAAAGGCTTCAATCACAGCCCTAAACGAACTCGGTGGCATTTAATCATTCAAGATTTTGGCGCAAGAATCGGGTATTTACCTGGGAAAGCAAATATCATTGCGGATGCATTATCACGCAACCCCGTGTCATCTTGTACGGAGTCTTTAGCTGAATTAATAGATATATCAACATCCATGCCTATTGTAAAAACAATATCTGAACAAGAAGATTTAGGCTGGAGTGCTGAATTGTTACAGACTGAGCAAAGAAAAGATCAGAAAATAGAAACAATTATAAATGCTTTGAAAGGCAATCATAAAGAAAAAGAATATATAAAGTATAAGCAGCAGAATTATGTAATCAAAGATAATATTCTGTGTAGGACTGTGACAAGGAAAACCCGCAATACACCACATGTAACTAACGACCAGGTAGTAGTACCAAACTCACTTGTTTCCACTGTCCTGAATTGGTTGCATTCAAATCCATTACATGGACACCCTGGGTTCTCATTAATGTCACAGAAAGCCAAATCATTGTTTTATTGGCATACAATGCTTACAGATATAAAAAGACACATAGCTAATTGTCGCACATGTCAGGAAAACAAAGGGCATACGAAAACACCTGTTAGCTTAGGAGCTTATCCTGTTCCCAATCAACCCTTTGAAAGAATACATTTAGATTTGTTAACAGGATTTTACGAGTCAAACAGAGGGAATAAGCACCTCTTAGTGATTATAGATGCTTTAACTCGATATACAGAACTAATAGCGCTTAAAACTAAAACTGCGATTGAATGCGCTAGGAAGTTTTACGAGTGTTACATTTGTAAACATGGAATTCCACACATGATAATCTCAGACTCGGGTGGTGAATTTAATAATCACTTTCTTATCTCATTGTGTGAATTCCTCAACATAAAGAAGGTTAATACCATGATATATCACCCAGAGTCGAATGGGCTAGTGGAAAGAGCAAATAGGAAGATATTAAATATATTAAGGGTAACACTAGGGGGATCAGACCCCAACTGGGATATTGCAATACCGGAGGCACTGAGTACTCTGAATCATTCATATCATATATCAATTAAAATGTCACCGCATGAAGCATTGTATGGTACCCCAGTTAGAACACCTTTCCATGTATTAACGCCTACAACTAATCTATCAAATCCTTTAAAAGAATGTATAAATGCAAGTATAAGTCGATATGATATCCTTCGAAAGAATTTAGAAGAATCACAAATCATAATGAAAAGGAATCATGATAAAATAGCGAAACCAACTAAAACATATACCGTGGGTGATAACATCTATATTCAAATCAATGTCAGAAAAGGGCTCAACTATAAACTAACACCTAAGTTTGAAGGCCCATTTAACATTTTGGAAATATTAACGGCCAATAGGTTTAGAATTCAAAACGTAGCCCAACCCACGGATGAGAGAATAGTACCATTGTCTCACATAAGAAATTAAAAAGAAGTGAGGAAAAATTTTAATTTTTGTAACTAAAAAGTTTTCTTTTTAATACAGGAGTAATTACATATATTTTTTCTCGTTACAGGTTTCCAAGATGAATTTTTTGTTGTTGGGAGTGATATTGTTCGCTCAGACATTTTTTTCGTATGGGATGAGTTCTAAGACTAAGAATATATATTTTAAATATGGCAATATAGTTGAAAGACAAGAAGACATTTTTATTACATCAACCAACGTAATTGTCGAAGTGCATATGCAAGCAATTTTTCTTCAAGAGAATGATGTCACTAGCTTAAGAACCGCCATTTCAAGGTTTTCTGCATCATTGGATGAGTTGCATAGGAGACATTTTCATTTGACTACTAAGAGTTTGCTTGGATCAACATTAAAAGTTGCAGAGATGCTATCTGATGACTTAAAAAATAAGACTGGAGAGACAGGATCTTTGGCTTATGACCTTTTGATGTGGACTGTAGGACACGAACAAAAAGAAAGACGGAATCCGTTCATTTATGCTGCATTAAGCATCTTTGGGTCTGTTGCAAGTTTAGGTTTAGGACTTTCCAATCGTCTTAAAATTAGTAATCAAAATAAGAAAATTGAGTTCTTGACTCATAAAGATGAATTGATTATGTCAGAACTAAGGGATCAGTTAGCTTCAATCAATAAAATTATGGATTTGTTAAATGAACATTCAGATAATATCGTTCAAATTATGGAAGTACAGGATTTGTTAGCAACATTAACGTATTATGATTCAAAGATAGATCACATACATAACAGAATTGCACATTTCATTGAGAAATCCAAGGATTATGTAGAAGCTATCACGTTAGCAACTAAAGGTGTATTGTCGCCCCATTTGTTGCCTATACGTTACTTAAAATTGGTTCTGGAGAACACTAGGGATAAACTAGGCTATGTTCCTTTGTTAGACGAACATAGGTTAGAATTTTATTACAGCCTAATTACAGTAAACGTAGATAATAACAAGGTTAGGATTACAATTCCCTTTGATTCTTCTGATGCCTGGCAATCTTACAGGATATCACCATTTCCGACTTTCATGACGAATCACTCAAATCCAGTAATATCCAGTTTGACAGGACACGTATTGATTTCCCCAGACAAGGAAACATATACGGTCATTAAAGACTTAAATCAATTAACTCACTGTTCAGACGCAATGGATAGAAAAATATGTACAGCTGACTCATTTGAATTCCGTAAAAACTTGATGGATTCATGCGAGTTAGGTATAGTGCTAGACGGTGCTCTCTCCCATACAAGTGAAAATTGTCTGGATAAGCTTTATCCCTTTGACAATAAAGAATTCAATTGCAGACTAAATAATGGCTCGTGGATACGATACGACAAGGACGGCTTCAATGTATCATGCCCTGACGGATCCACATCCTACAACCACATCTTCGTCGCAGCAGATGGCTGTATCGGGACTTCCCCGAATTCCATGGTGACTGGCCTACGGACAATCATCAGAGAACGTGCTTACTTCGCGAACTTCACGTGGACCTCTACAACGCCCGCACTTCCTCTCCCCTATAAAGGAAGTGTGGCGAAACGCTTAATGAAACTTACCGAAAAGGACCACCTGTCGCCGACTTACAAAGAGATTCTTCACCCTATATTACTAGCAGGTTTATTGGTAACGGCGTTGATTTTTATCGCCGTGAACATCCTTGTTTGGCGTAGGTTACGGCACAGCAAGCAGCTACAAAGGAACGAGTTGAATAGCCCTGACAATACCCCTTACTTGATTCAGTTCAAAGCTGTATGAGTGGCCACCTCATTCGCTAAGGGAGTAATTTGTCAGGATGATGTTTGTATGAAAAGCTGACTAGTACGCTAGTAATATGTAATTAAAGAAATTCTCTACATTTGCATTGTTAAAAATACATTTAAAATAACATTTAAAAAAATAAATAAAATAAAAAAGGATATAAATCATTTTTTTCTCTCGGCATCTAATAAAAATATATAAGCCGGAATGTTAAAAAAGAAAAGAGAAAAAAAAAAAAGAAAAAAATATATAAGATATATAACAGAATCTATGGGCATCTAATAAAATGTATCAGCCCTATATATAAATATATATATATATATATGTACGAAACCGTGGTACGTGTACGTACCAGGAATTTGTATTTGTGCACTAAAAATTGAGTATCTTGTTTCTGACAAAGGTAACAATTATTCTTTATCAAGTTACCGAATCATTTGTAAGTCAGAATTTGTTTTGTTTTTTGGTACCATGTAATCATTTGCTAGCAATGTACCATATATATGATCTTGGTTTTATCATGCATTTTTCTTTTTGCTTTGGTAATATCTTTTTTGTATGCATTATTGTTATTAGTTTTGATGTGCCTATTTGGACATTCGTCCTCAGTTGGATATAGCTAGTTTTGGACAATGAATGATACGTATGTCCAGTCACACCTAATAACCATGTTTCGGCTTGTTGTTAAATTTTTGTAAAAAAAAATTGAGATAGCTGGCCGAGCTTATGTAATATTTAGAATAGTAATATTACATGTTTAAAACAAATGACGTAATATGTCATGTTGGTTGGAAGAGCTGGCCGTGAGATTTGCTATGGTCAACTCAAATTGTGTACAGGATGTAAGATGCTAAGTTGTCATTCTTTCTTAGTGTCAACACATTAACTCTTCGTGTGAAAGTTTGTGACGTCACCGGATGCAGGTGTCTTCCGATTCCGTCACGTGGCTAGATTAAAGCAAGCATACGATATCTGTGATATCGATAATTTATTCAGTTCTTATCTAAACTTCACCAGAATTGGTCATGTGGACCAACACAGCTTCCTCCAGTGATGGAGATGTTTAACTCAGTTGTTTATATACAATAAAACTTAAAAACCACTAAGATGTGTTCAATAAACCATTTAAATACATCTGAAAACAACTCATACTCAAATGTGTGCTTAAGACAGTAGCACACCAATATATATATATATATATATATATATATATATATATATATATATATATATATATATATATACATATATATATATATATATATATATATATATATATATATATGTATATATATATATATATATATATATATATATATATATATATATATATATATATGAGGATAAAGATTTTACTCATAATTTTCTTTGCTGAAATCTAATAAGTTACCTTGGAAAATAAAGAATTAAGAATATACTTGGTGTGTCTTTCAAAAATTTGAGTATGATAAGAGAGAGACTTCCTTGAAATGGGAAGAATGTTAAGCCTCACCCGCCTCGGAAGAAGAGAGTTTTACCTTGGCTTCCACATACATTGATCCGACATGCAGTTGCTCGGTTTCAGCTTCAGGGAATATTGCGCCACTAGGAAGTTCTGAAGACGCCGCCGATTTCTATCTCGGATCCAGAGGAAGGACAGATTGTCAAAGGAAATGGATCTCTTCGCTTGGATAAAGCTAAACAGGTTTTAATTTTTACCCTTTCAAATATTACATTATGAAATCAAAATGTATAAAACTAAACCATAGTGATAGTATCTTATTGAAAATAACATACAGAAAACTAAATAAAAATAAAACAGCGCCGTTTAGTAATATTTTATACTAAATAAGCCATATTGATAATGTAATTGAATAAAAAATTTGTTTCAATCTGAATTATTGCAGGATACTGTAAAACAAAATAATTTTTCTTTAAATAAATATTTTGATATTTTTCCGAGAAAAATACTGTACACAATCAATCAAACCGGGATACAAATTCCTATTATGAATATTGTAGATGTTATTGCTAGTTTCCATCTCAAATTCGGAGTATATCACTTGCCCAGAACTCCTAAGATTTTCTCTTTTGAAAAACAAAATTCAACTTCAAAAGTTAGATTTTTTTTTTTTTTTTTTTTTTTGAGACTGTACGGCTTCTAAGGCATTATTGTGTACTGTCAGTGAAAAACCTTCTTATCATTATTTTCATAAAACCTCCAGATTATCCTTTTCATTAAAGCCATCTGAAGTCACTTGAAGGAAAAATTCCGTAGTAATAGTAATATTGTACTGAATGTGCGATTAATTTTCGGAGTACTTCGAATTTTTATCCATTGAAATATACTGATCACCTTTAATGAGTAATTTGTCTCTTGTATTAAAGTGTCAGTACCATAAACACATAATAAAGAAATACACACTCACAGGCACACACATTCATATATATATATATATATATATATATATATATATATATATATATATATATATATATATATATATATATATATATATATACCATAAACACACAATAAAAAAATACACACTCACACGCACACACATTCATAATATATATATATATATATATATATATATATATATATATATATATATATATATATATATATATATATATATATATATATATATATATATATATACTGTATATACATAGGGGAACGAATTTCGGCCAATAACTTCCATCGTAGGGGGCCTGGGAAGCCAATTAGGCGGTCATGTACAACTGTGGTAAAACCCTGATGGATGCACTATGAAGTAATAGTTAAGAAGCTGGACAGCAAGATACCAGAAAGGAGGCAGAGAGGAAGGTACTGTAGAAAGCTAAAAAATGCAATACAGATTGCATTGACAGCATATACTCCCCCCCCCCCCCTATAAGGGGGAAAGAGACCTCGTAAAGCATATAATTTGAATTGTTTTCGTAACTTATAATTTCCTTTATTTGGTGAGAAAAATACAATAAGCAAGATAAATTCAATACAAAACTTTCCCAATATGTATTTACCCATTTAGCAATATGTTCCTAGGAAGACCAAGGTCTACATGACTGAAGACTATGAAGCGTGAAGTAGGAGATGATGAATAAAAAAGTATTCATTTGAAAGCTAAATATAGAGACGTGAAGTTGGACTCGAACATGTTTCACAAGATTACTTAGTCTTTTGCTTTACAATAATATTCATGTCTTCTGAAGGTAGTGATTCGAGTATTCACGAAGCGTTGTGAACGTTATAAAAGCTGGCTAAGCAAATCTCTGACAGTTATTCCAGCTTTCTGGTAGCGTTATAAATGTTGTAGTATTCAAAATGTACATTAAACCCCGCAAAGAAGAGGAAACCCATGAAATTAATGATTCAATGATTCAGATATACCCAATATGCATGATGTAAGCGATAGACAAACCATATTTATCAAATCAATAAGGGGAATAAGGCGATTTCAACTTCCATTGACCTAAACTGGCTACCTATTAAAGAAAGAAAAAAAATGGAGCATAAAATATGTTATGACATAAAGTTGAAAACAAAAGTCCATGGTATACCTTACTCGTAAGAAGGGCACCCTGTCACACCATAACTTCGTGGCAAGTAAAATTGATACATCGTGTTCATTACACACATATGGTATCAAATATGGGTGAGTGTTATATTCTATCTGTCAGATTCGACTTGTGAATGTGTGATTTCACAGTGCTTAGACTCTCATTAAGATTGAGACTTTAGCAAAGGATTTTTAAACTAGAATGCATTAAACTTCCAATGCTCATATAAAGAAAGGAAATATTGAGTATTACTAGACATAAGAAAGTCCGTTCCTAAAATCAATCTCTTTTTGAGAATCGAGGTCACAATTTTTTTTTTTACTATGCAAAACTAATTGACGTAATCACTCTCTCTCTCTCTCTCTCTCTCTCTCTCTCTCTCTCTCTCTCTCTAATGCTGGGGTATCGGTCACATCTCACGATACTGTGCTGCCCCTGAAAACTGTTCGTTTTGTGTTGCTGAGCATGACAGTCAGACCTGCCCTCATCACACCCTGTACCACCCACAGTGGTTGACACTGCCTCTGCATCAAGATCACGTTCCTACCTCCATCTGCACCGGACACCTCACGTTGGAAATAGCCGACAGGTCAAGAGCCTGGAGTCAACATATGGCATGGCTGTACCAGATGATCACTCACTGCATACATCCAGCATATTGCACAACCACTACCAACACCATCAGTCCCATCCACTGTTACTGTCTCCTCACAAATGTCTACATTTCGCAATGCTGTAGAGTTCCTCAAGTCTTGGTGTGACTTCCTTACGTCACGTTTTGAAGTCATTGCATCTCGTTTAGAGAGCATGAACACTGGCATCGACAGCCATGTAGCTTCTTTTTTACATCTGACTTCTAAATTTGCTTCTAATGCCATCACACTATAATCTCTCATTGAAGCTCGGTAGGTTGTTATTGCATCAGGCACTACACTCCCTTGTAGTTGTAGCAGAAGCGATAATGAATAATGAGAGAATGAGGACACAAGACGAATTCAAATAATCACCACAGACACACACACACACGCACATTATTATTTTAGAAATATCCAGATGAGGGCGTCTCCAATTGGACGCAAGTTACGAAACTACAAAGATCATTTTAATATCTTTTTAAATTAGCGATCGGACATTTTCAATCAATTTTTTAATCCACGAAAAGTGAGGTTTATTTACCAAGATAGAGATGTACGTCAAGGCAATCAATTCTTACTCCTCCCCCCCACCCCCTTCGTTCATTATTTATTATTGTTACTTCCTATTCCCCTTCTTTCAATCCACATCTTTTCCTTTATCCCAATTCTTTCGCAACAGCAGTAATTTCATTACCACTCAAACCAGCTGATTGACAGGAGGCCTTCTCGTGCACGCCCCCCCCCCCCTCCCAGGACCGAACTCAGGGGAAAGAATTGGGATACAGGAAACGATAGGGATGGAAAGAAGGGGAATAAGAAGAAACAATGATAAATATTGGTCAAAGAGAGAGGAAAGTAATAAGAATTGATTGCCTTTAAGTACTTCTCTATCTCGGTAAGTAAACCTCAATTTTTGCAGATTAAAAAGTTGATTGAAAATGTCCGATCGCCAATTTAAAAAGATATTAAAATGAGCTTCGTAGTTTCGTAATTTGGGTCGTATTGAAAACCTCCTTGTATGGAAATTTCAAAGAATAATAGTGCATATGTGTGTGTCTGTCTGTCTGTGATGGTTATTTAAATTCGTCTTGTGTCCTCATTCCCTCATTATTCATTATCGCTTCTGCTACAACTGATCAATTTAAGTAATGACAAGTCATGTTATGTCAGTACAGTAATCAATTTGTCTTAGGGAATTATTTAACTTCAGTTCATTCAGTCAGCAACTACAGTAGTCTCTCTCTCTCTCTCTCTCTCTCTCTCTCTCTCTCTCTCTCTATATATATATATATATATATATATGTATATATATATATATATATATATATATATAGGCTATATATATGTAAACAAGGAGAAGGACATTCAATAGATAGACAAAGAATAACCGAATGGGTCCCTAGTTATCGCAAAACCAGCAGGGAAAGGAAGAGAAAACGATGGATTGACGAACTAAGAAAATTTGTGGGTATTAACTGGCATAGAAAGACCATGAAAAGACGCGAATTGGTAAAAGAAGTCCGAGGCTTTTGTTCTATATATATATATATATATATATATATAGAGAGAGAGAGAGAGAGAGAGAGAGAGAGAGAGAGAGAGAGAGAGAGAGAGCATTCTTTTCATATTTCATTTCCGTTTATTCACAGAAGAGATGGATGAACGTTACTGTCTGTGAATAAACGGAAATGAAATGTGAAAAGAATGCTCTCTCTCTCTCTCTCTCTCTCTCTCTCTCTCTCTCTCTTACACTGGCCATTATAATATGATAGAATTTTCCATAATTGGAAGGAAAACGAACGAAGAAGTAAGGAATGAAATCCTCGGAAAAGAACAAAATCGTCTTCTGCGTAAAATTTCTGATTTCCTCCGGAAACACTGAAAATTCCTACGAGAGAGAGAGAGAGAGAGAGAGAGAGAGAGAGAGAGAGAGAGAGAGATTTGAGATTCCTTATTCTTCCGATTATTTACCTAATTGTTAACACGAATAAAAAGGAAATTCATACGGAAGGCGAACATTACAATCTGGGAATGAACGTAGATGAAAAAAGAACACTTCCAAAACGGTCTTCAGAGAGTGATATTTGCCTCAGAAGCGTCTTACCTGATATATATAACGATTCGCACAGAAAGAAAACTATGAACAAATCTTTCCTTTTGTCATTTTTTTTATTCCTTTCTGTATATCTTTATCTTGTGGATCTCTCTCTCTCTCTCTCTCTCTCTCTCTCTCTCTCTCTCTCCTTCATACCTGAAAACATTCGGACTTAACTTGAAGCCAAAAGAAGAATTTCTTGAATACGAACGAAACATAAAGAAATGAAGACCTTGGAAAAGAAGAGAAAATTCGTCTTCTGTGTAAAATTTCTCCCGTTTTCCTTAGGAGACACTTTGAATATTCCTACGAGAGAGAGAGAGAGAGAGAGAGAGAGAGAGAGAGAGAGAGAGAGATAGATTTGAGATTCCTTATTCTTCCGATTATTTCCTTAATTATTAACACAATACAAAGGAAATTTATACATTCAGGGAATGAACGAAGATGAAATAAGAACGCTTCCGGAACGGTCTTCAGAGGGTGAGATTTGCCACAGAAACGTTTTAGCTGATAAATGGTACGATTCACACAAAAAGAAAACTATGAATAAATCTTTCCTTTTGTTATTGTTATTTTATTTCCTCTCTGTATTTCTTTATCTTATCGATCTCTCTCTCTCTCTCTCTCTCTCTCTCTCTCTCTCTCTCTCCTTCTTACCTGAAGACATTTGGACTCCAGTTGAAGCCAAACAATGGATTTGACTTATTCCAATGGCTTCTCTCTCTCTCTCTCTCTCTCTCTCTCTCTCTCTCTCTCTCTCTCTCTCTCTCTCTCTCTCTCTCTCTCTCCTTCATACCTGAAGACATTTGGACTCCAGTTGAAGCCAAAAGAAGAATTTGTTGTTGGATACTAATAACTCTCTCTCTCTCTCTCTCTCTCTCTCTCTCTCTCTCCTTCATACCTGAAGACATTTGGACTCCAGTTGAAGCCAAAAGAAGAATTTGTTGTTGGATACTAATAACCTCTCTCTCTCTCTCTCTCTCTCTCTCTCCTCTCTCTCTCTCTCTCTCTCTCTCTCTCTCTCTCTCTCTCTCTCTCTCCTCAACTTCGGTAATCACATATATATATATATATATATATATATATATATATATATATATATATATATATAAAGAGAAAGAGAGAAAGAGAGAGACAAAATATGTGCGTCGAAAGAATGCAATTCTTCTCTGAAGACTTTCTAAAACTACCTCAGGAGCTTCATGAACTGCATTCTCTTATGAAGAGTTCTTCGTCATTTTTTTTTTCTTAAAAATAGGCCTGATACAGGAACTCTATACCGTTGGCCTGGCGGGGCTCTCCCCTTCCCAGTGGAAGGGGAGAGCTCCCCAGCTCCCGGTGGCCCTGGGTGGCTACCCGGCTCCCTCTGGCGCTGGCCGGCCGCCCCGCCGGCCCTGGCGCTGGCAGGGGTGCCCCGCCAGCCCTGGTGCTGGCCGGGGTGCCCCACCGGCCCTGGCGCTTGCCGGGGTGCCCCGCCGGCCCTGGCGCTGGCCGGGGTGCCCCGCCGGCCCTGGCGCTGGCCGGATGCCCTGCCAGGGCAGCCAGGGCACTGGCGCTGGCCAGCTACCCCGCCGGCCCTGACGCTGACCAGCTGCCCCGCCGGCCCTGGCGCTGGGCGGCTACCCCCGCCGGGGCTGGCACTGGCCGGCTAACCCCGCTGGCGCTGGACAGCTGCCCTTCCGGCCCTGGCGCTGGCCGGCTGCCCCGCCGGCCCTGGCGCTGGGCGGCTACCCCCGCCTGGGCTGGCGCTGGCCGGCTACCCTTGCTGGCACTGGCCAGCTGCCCCACCGGCCCTGTCGCTGTCCAGGGTGCCCCGCCGGCCCTGGCGCTGGCCGGCCGCCCTGGCCCTGGCCGGCGGCCCCGCTGGCCTTGGTGCTGGCCAGCTGCCCCGCCGGCCCTGGTGCTGGCCAGCTGCCCCGCCTGCCCTGGTGCTGGCCAGCTGCCCCGCCGGCAATGGCCCTGGCCAGCTGCCCCTCTGGCCCTGGCGCTGACCGGCTGCCCCGCCGGCCCTGGTGCTGGGGGGCTACCCCTGCCGGGGCTGGCGCTGGCCGGCTACCCCCGCTGGCACTGGCCAGCTGCCCCGCCGGGGCTGGCGCTGGCCAGCTGCCCCGCCGGGGCTGGCGCTGGCCGGCTACCCCCACTGGCGCTGGCCGGCTGCCCCGCCGGCCCTGGCGCTGGCCGGCTGCCCCGCCGGCCCTGGCGCTGGCCGGCTGCCCCGCCGGCCCTGGCGCTGGCCAGCTGCCCCGCCGGCCCTGGCGCTGGCCAGCTGCCCCGCCGGCCCTGGCACTGGCCTTCTGCCCTGCGTGGCCCTGTAGTTGAGACTGATATTTAGATGAGAATACAAGAAAGTTAATAGACATTAAGTTTTTGACTAACATTTCAAGATAAGAGTCAGCAGATGAGAGAACAGTACTGAAAATGTGAGAAAACATAAGAAATTAAAAAAGAATGTCAAAGTAAAGTTTAAGAAAATATACAATGATTTCCTTAGTATACAGGTTTTTAATCAATGAATATACATACGTGTGCGTATATACAATTTGTGCACCACCGACCACCACAATGAAGTACCAGTCTTTTACAAGTTAACTTTCATTTAACGTCTCTCTTTTTTTTTCTTTCAGCTTCATCCTTTATGAAAGAGTCCTTTGATGGGAGGAAAGGAGATCCTGTTCCTCTTCCTCCACAAAGAATTCTCATGAGGCTTTTCAATGGACTTTGTTAACGCGGCTTTATTTGTCTTTGAAAGACGAAAGTTGAACAAGAGAGCAATAACAATGGAAGAAAAGATAAAAACCTTTCTCTACGATATGAGACATTGTTTCATTTTTTTTCATGTTGTATGAGGTAAATGGTACGAAATTGTGCTATTTCATCTTTTTTTTTCCTGTTGCATAAAATGAATTGTACCAAATTGTTCTGTTTCATCTTTTTTTTTACATTATACAAGATAAATTGTACGAAATTGTTACTTATCACATTTGTTTAACCGTTTTTCAAATTTTATGAGTAAATTGCTCGAAATTTAAGTGACAAAAATTATCATTATTACTTGCTAAGCCACAACCCTAGTTGGAGAAGCAAGATGCTATAAGCTCCAATAGGGAAAATAGCCCAGTGAGGAAAGTAAACAAGGAAATAAGGAAACAATTAAAATAAAATATCTAAGAATAGTAACAAAAATTAAAAAATACAGACTCTTATGTCACTAGTTAATGACTTTTATTATTATTAGTAGTAGTAATATTTTTACCACCTTCATTCTCTTTTTATAAATACTATAATTACTATTACTTAATTACTATTACAATCCCTGAAGGTCATAAACTAAAAAGCCTGTGTTGAAAATAAAGTAAGGAAAAATTACTAAATAACCACATTCATAAACATAAATAAACGACATAAAATCTTATAAAATCTTTCATGACTTTTGTAAGTAATATCAAAATCTATTTGAAACATTACTCCATCCATAATACTACCAAGGAAATTTCTGCAATATAACTGTAATGCAAATGAAAGTCTTGTGGTAATGGACTGTGCATTAAAAGTGGTATTAATGTTCCCAGCTGAAATTGAGCTTTTGAAAGATGTATTAAATAATAATGGCCATTACTGGGCAAAACAAATGCAATATGAAACAGTCTTCTCTAAGCGCCCAGGATAATCAGTATTTAAATAACAAGTAGAGCACTTTGGAGATATAGAAGCCTTTCGAACAGTACCGTGTTATCTGCCAGCTGATAAGGGACTCTTTTAAGAGATGTCAAACCATGAAACGGTAAGCCACAATTTGTCCTAAAACCCACTGACTATTCTGCCATGGGATTATTTCTACATCTCTTTTAGGGGTAGCAGAAACCCAAAAGAAATCTAGAAATAATTCTCTGCCACTTTCACAATATAGATCTCCAACTAAGAACAACTCCATACCCAATAATCACCTATGAAAATTACGGGTTTATACACGTCATCATCTCCTCCTACACCTATTGACGCAAAGAATATCGATTAGATTTCGTCAGTCGTCTCTATCTTAAGCTTTTAAATCAATACTTCTCCATTCATCATCTCCTACTTCACGCTGCATAGTCCTAAGCCATGAAGGCCTGGATCTTCCAACTCTTATAGTGCCTTGGGGAGCCCAGTTGAAAGTTTGGTGAAATCCAAGAACCAAACGTCTCTAGCATTCTCCCACCTAATTGAATACATATTTTACCATTTCTTCCATGCAGCAGCCTAGTTCTTTTTTAGAACTTCCCCCTCTTTCTTTCAACGATGTGGAAATTATACACATTTTACACTAACACGTGCTATTCTATTTTCTCTGCATAATCTTTCGACCTACAAGCGCCTTATTTACCTTGCCTTTCCTCAGATAAACAATTTCTCCTCTCACCAGTGGGCAGATGTTATATGTGTGTGTGTATATATATATATATATATATATATATATATATATATATATATATATATATATATATATATATATATATACACACACAAACATATAGTTAAACACATGAATATATGGTATGTGTGTGTATGTATGTAAGTATATATATATATATATATATATATATATATATATATATATATATATATATATATATATATATATATATAAACATATATATATATATATATATATATATATATATATATATATATACATATACATATACATATACACACACAAATATTTAGGTAGCATGTATGGATATATATGCACATATAAATATAAATGTATATATACATTAACAATAATACAGAAACCAACTGCTCTTCAAAGGTTAACCTCTACCACCCTGTCACAAGGCATTAGTGGCCCAGATCAAGCATGTCAACTACAGAAGAGCCCGATGGAAACTGGCAGAAGATCACATAATAGACATTCCATCACACTTGGAGCAAGGTCACTTGTAAGGGCAAGAGTGTCTTGAACCTCTCTGGTGTGATGGAGCTATAATGCAGGATCAACTGGTAGAGTCCAGCCTGCTGTCAGATCAGAGTGGAGATAATTCAGATAAAACTGACTTAGTAAAGCAGAAGTTGACGGTTTATCATAATATCAAGAGTATGACGATGAATATGAACTGTAAGTAGATCAGCGAGTGTGATTAACGAGAGATATTTGTGTCAAAATAAACTAGACGGGCACTCAGTAAAGCACAGACCTTCGCCGTGGCAGCTTATTTCTCGACCTTGACCTTTGACCTTAACATGTATCAATTGGCGTGAATTTTCATACACTCAAATATGAACCAAGTTTGAAGTCGGTGACAATGATGTCCAAACTTATGGCTGATTACATGAATTGGACATTTTGTTTGACCGTGACCTTGACTTTGACCTTAACCTTCCAAATTTTAATAACTTCCAGCTTTTTACATAACAGTAAATCCCTGTATCTTTCATTACTCTACAATTAAAATTGTGGCCAAGAAGCTGCTCATAAACAAACACACACAAACAGGGGCGAAAACATAACCTTCCTCCTTCCAACTTCGTTGGATGAGGTAAACAATGTTGTCATTATAAACAGAATTTATTTTTGCACCGTAAATAAAGTGATACCTGTTGACATTTGAGGGCTACAGATCGGGAAAATTGGTGTTTGCTAAACCAGTCTTTATGGTTTCATATATTGAATCAGAATTGCTATATTTTCATGGAAAATATATCTAAATGATAATAAATCCCTTTTTCCTTCTAATATTATAGCATTTAAATTATGAGTAGATATAAATTAGTCAAAAATAACTTTTCAAGGGAGCTTTTTAAAAAAAAAGATAAATTTGCGTGATTTGACCAATGCTTTACAACGGAAATATTGAAAGAGATTTAGACATTGATAAATTCCTGTCATGTCTATCTTATAGTTTATGAAAATATCTGCTTCAGATATATATATATATATATATATATATATATATATATATATATATATATATATATATATATATATATATATATATATGTGTGTGTATATATATATATGTGTGCGTGTGTGCAAACGCACATATATATACAATTACATATATAATGTATATATATATTCATATGTACACATATAAATTTATATGTATTTATGTATTTATGTATGTATCTCTCTCTCTCTCTCTCTCTCTCTCTCTCTCTCTCTCTCTCTCTCTCTCTCTCTCTCTCTCTCTCTCTCTCTCTCTCTCTCTCTATATATATATATATATATATATATATATATATATATATATATATATATATATATCTATATATATATATTATATATATATATATATCTATATATATATATATATATATATATATATATATATATATATATATATATATATATATATATCCTTCAAGGACTCTAATTATTTTTTCCTAAAATATAATACACAGACGGGCAATAAAGAAGCTTTAACCAGACCGTTACGCAAACTAATAGTAAATTGCCTGTTTTGTAGTCCCTAATTTATTAACATTTATGAACACCATAGAGAAGCCCTGAACATTTCCACAGCTTTCAATCATACGATTCTCTAGCTTCATCGTGACAGAGAGAGAGAGAGAGAGAGAGAGAGAGAGAGAGAGAGAGAGAGAGAGAGAGAGAGAGAGAGAGAGAGAGAGAGAGATATTTAACCTGCCATTGTTGACACGTCAACCCACATTGTAATAAAGTGTGAATATTAATTCACTTTGTGATTCCCTTATTGAATATGCGATATGTTGAAAGGAAACAGAATTGTTGCATTGTTTACTGACATAGTATGAAACGCATTTATTTATTCTCGAAGTCTATTGAACAGGATACCAATAATGGAAAGCCTTGTCAAAATCAGCTGCGTCGCTTTGAAAGGCCAGCGGGTTTGATTCCGTCTAATAAGAAGCAGCTCATTCATATTCATATCAGCATATGTGAATATGTAAATACATAAACACGTGTAAACCATGTATATTGTATACAGTATACGTGGGAATTATCTAATGCATATTCATAAATTTGTTCATATAAATAGAAGTGTAATTTACTTTTATAGTTGGTAATGTTTTTTTTTCCTTGTAATCGCAGTGACCTTTTGCAAACATGATGGAATAAAATAAAGTAATAAAAACATTAATAACAAAAATTAAAACAAATGAAATTATAATTAAAATAAATAAAACAATAATAATTAAAATTAATAATCAAAATAAATAATAATAATTAAAATAAATAGATTGATATAAAAAATAACTAATTAAACACATACATACATACCAAGGCACTTCCCCCAATTTTGGGGGTTAGCCGACATCAACAAATGAAACATCTTTGTTGACGTTCCCAGCTCCCTCGCCCCGTCCCTTTTATTCGCCTGTTACGACACGCAGGGATAACGTTGGCGCTATTCTAATTGTTTTTATGCCCCCGCGGCCACAGGGGGCATTAAATAATAATTAAAATATCTAATTATTTAAAAAACACTTAAATGATTGATGATTTTTGAACAATCAAATAAGCCAATAACATCTAAAATACAGATGAATCTACTCATTTTCCTTCACAATTAACCTGCAATTCCAAAAAAAAAAAAAAAAAAATGGTAAGATTATGGATTTTTTTTTGGATAAAATCCAATCTTGTCTTTCTTCGGAAGAAAAAAAAAATAAAAATTGGAATGATATTTTCTTCTGATAAAAAAAAAAAAAAAAAAAAAAAGCAAGATATTTTCGACGGAAAGTAAAAGAAATCTTTAGGTAAGAAGTCTCACTTGATGACAGAACTAATGCATACGAAAGCTGGAATTTTTACAGAGCTTTTGTAAATCTTTTGTAAAAGAAAATCGACGCAGCTTAGCAATTTGCAAAGGTAATCTGGCCATGAATAAAGTCACGTTTATTTACATATGCATCAGATGCGAGGGGGAAAGACATCAGTCTCACAGTGGGTCTTCTATTGGCTTTGCTTTAATTCTCTTTTACATTTCCTTTTGTTTATCTATTACTAGTGTACGCGACCCGTCAATAATGAAGGTAAAATATTTAGATAGTTATGCACACACATGCACCCCCTCTCACCAGGGTATGAATACTCACTCTCCCCCCTTACTCAAGGGACGGGAAGACCTTAGCGTGACCGGAATATATATATATATATATATATATATATATATATATATATATATATATATATATATATATATATATATATATATATATATATATATATATATATATATATATACTGTGCTTATATATACTTTCTATAGCGGGGGCAATTATTCTGCATTATATAAGAGAGATTCGTTTTCATAAACGCTATTTACATTTTTGGATGATATTTGTATCCAATTCTACTGTCATGAATGAATTAGATCTTTTAATCTTACCTTACACATCTACTCAATTCTATTATACCGAAACTGAAAAAAAAAAAAAAAAGTTAAATTTGGAAAAAAAAAATATCGATGCCCTTAAGACTTAATCTGGAAATAGACTCTAAAATTACCGTGATCGACTTTTCCAGCTATCTATTATAATCCCTATCATCGTCATCGATATTATTACCATCATTATTTTGGTTTCTTCGAATGAAAAGCGGAAATCCGTTTTTCCTAAATTAGAACTTCTGATCAAGAGAAGATAGGTCGTTGACCTCATTAGTGCTGTCGTCGTATTTTTCTTCCTCCTAGTTTTTTTTTTCTTTTAAAGGTTGCTCCTGAATGGCAAGGGACTGTGACATTGCTCTATCAAGCAGGCAATGCCCTAGAGACTGATCATATTATATAAATATAATCAACGCCCAAGCCCCTCCCCCTCCCCCCCCAGCTAGGACCAAGGACAGCCTAACAATGGTTGATAATGACTCAGCAGATAAACCTATAGGCTCCCACAAAGGATGGTGAGGTTGCAGCGACCAAAGGAACAAACGAGTTTAAGCCGGGATTAGATAACGGCATTGGGCTGTTAGTTCATTGGGCTGTTAGTTCTTTGGGCTTAATAGGAATTATTGAAAGACAAGCATACGCAAACAAATACAAAAAACGCAAAAAAAAAAAAGAAAAAAAAAGTGATAGTTATAAAAGCTTAATTTCCGGTAAAGATAAAATTCCCCAAAAACGAATGAAACGCAACAGATCGATTCACTTTCCGAGAAAACTGGGTAAACAAAGCAAAACTTGAAAACAAAAGGTTTGTCGGACACAGTTGCAATCGGCACATGCAACTCCACAAATTCCTATTGTTCGCATAGACTAAAGCCCAGACGCAGAACTCATCCAGGCACAGCTTTATTGCACGATAATGTTTGCTTTCCAGTCCATGATATTCATAACCTGGACATACTGCGCAAAAAGACGACATTTTCTAATATCAATAACTCATTTGACTTTAGGCAAGGTTAAAGAATACACACTGCGTTGCATTACTTTTGCAAGGAAAGTTTCAGGGAAAACTGAAATACAATACACCTTAACTTCCTCTGGAGTTTTATTGCTTCAATTAAAACATGCAAAGTAAGGTCTCTTCTTATACATGGAGTCACCAATGCACTCGCACCCGGCCCCTCTCTCATCAGGGCATGACTACTTCAACTCCCTCCTACCTGAGGGATGGGGAGACACCGAGTAGTTATACGTCTGGCAATACCACTGAATGTGACCGGAGGATTAAATATATATATATATATATATATATATATATATATATATATATATATATATATATATATATATATATTCAGAGAGAGAGAGAGAGAGAGAGAGAGAGAGAGAGAGAGAGAGAGAGAGAGAGAGAGAGAGAGAGAGAGAGAGAGAGAGAGAGAGAGAATAAATCCAAGATAATGTTCATTAAAATTTTTGCAGGGACAATAAATAAGGGTTATGGACGAACCTCCAGAGATTGCTAGTGAATATACGTACTTAGGATAAACAGTAAGTATTTCCCCAGGACAAAAGATCAAAATTAAAAGGATAAGCATGAAATGGAGAGCTTTTTATAAACAAAATAAGATTATGATATGTAAAATGACACTTTCAATTAAAAAAAAAGTATTGAATCACATGGTTCTACCAGTATTAACTCATGCATCGGAAGCTTGGAGTTTTATTATTATTATTATTATTATTATTATTATTATTATTATTATTATTATTACTTGCTAAGCTACAACCCTAGATGGAAAAGCGGAATGCTATAAGCCCGAGGGCTCCAACAGGGAAAATAGCCCAGTCAGGAAAGGAAATAAGGAGACTACAAGAAAAGTAATGAACAGTTATTATAAAATATTTTAAGAACAGTAACATTAAAATAAATATTTCATATATAAACTACAAAAAATGAAAAAAAGAGGAAAAGACATAAATGTAGAATAGTGTGTCCGAGTGTACCCTCAAAGCAAGAGAACCCTACCCCATGACAGTGAAAGACCACGGTACAGAGGCTATCACTAAGACCAGAGAACAATGGTTTGATTTTAAAGTGTTGTTCTCCTAGAAGACCTGCTTACCATGGGTAAAGAGTTTCTTCTACCCTTACCAAGAGAAAAGTAGCCACTGAACAAGTAGTTAACCCCTTGAGCAAAGAATTCTTTGGTAATCTCAGTGTTTTCAGTGTATGAGGACAGAGGAGAATATGTAAAGAATAGGCCAGACTATTCGGTGTATCTGTAGGCAAAGGGAAAATGAGCTGTAACTAAATAGAAGGATCCAAAGTAGTATTGTCTGGCCAGTCAAAGGACCCAATAACTCTCTAGCGGTAGTAACTCAAGCAGCCCTTGCCAACCTACTAACTACAATCGATGCCTTAGAACATAACCTAGTTACAACTTAAATATTTATGGAAAGAATACTACTAAGAGACAGAAAAAGAGCAACATGGATACGAGAGCAAACTTATTATAACATGTAAGAAAAAAATGGACATTGGTAAGACATAATGTATAATGAAAAAGATAGATAACAGATGGACATTAGGTATAACAGAATGGGTCCCTAGAGATTGCAAAAGAAGCAGGGGATGAAAGAGAAGACGACGGATCGACAAGCTAAGAAAATTTAAAGCTAGCATTGAAAAACTAAAGCCAAGAGATAAAAGATCTACTCAATTGAGTAGAGTTGCCTCCCACCTGGGGTGACTAAGTAAGGGACAAAGCAAGGCCAGGCAAGAAGTACGACCTGCACTGAACGTGCAGAGCAAGGGCTCTTGCGCTAAGCCAACCCGTAAGAGAGATAAAATGAGAAAGTCAAAACTTATACAAAAAAGAAACGCGAAAAAGACTGGGGTACTTAAGCTAAGGTAGTATAGAACAATGCGGGATCGATCAGTTGCTCCTGAATAGATCGTGATCTAGGTTGGCCAGGGCACCAGCCACCCGTTGAGATACTACCGCTAGAGAGTTATGGGGTCCTTTGACTGGCCAGACAGTACTACATTGGACCCTTCTATCTGGTTACGGTTCACTTTCCCTTTGCTTACACATAAACCGAATAGTCTGGCATATTCTTTACAGATTCTCCCCTGTCCTCATACACCTGACAACACTGATATTACCCAACAATTCTTCTTCACCCAAGGGGTTAACTACTGCAGTGGAATTGTGCAGTGGCCACTTTTCTCTTGGTAAGGGTAGAAGACTCTTTAGCTATGGTAAGCAGCTCTTCTATGAGAAGGTCACTCCAAAATCAAACCATTATTCTCTAGTCTTGGGTAGTGCTATAGCCTCTGTACCATGGTCTTTCACTGTCTTCGATTAGAGTTCTCTTCCTTGAGGGTACACTCGGGCACACTATTCTATCTTATTTCTCTTTCTCTTGTTTTGTTGATTTTTCTTTTTAGTTTATATTAAAATATTTTCCCTGTTGGGGCCTCTGGGCTTATAGCATCCTGCTTTTCCAAATAGGGTTGTAGCTCAGCAAGTAGTAATAATAATAATAATAATAATCTGACCGTGTAAGGGCGAGAAGTGACACGGAAAAGTCCCTCCGTCATAGGTACACGAAAACGAAAAATTGCGATAAGAGAATGCTTGATAGTAGAAAGTCCCGAGGAAGTCGAAGATAGCGGGAAGGAGAAAAGAGGAACTTAGATTAAGGCAGAAGAAAAGGGCATAAAATATTCCTAAGAAAAAGCTTAAGCTGTAGAATTAGCGATAGCGAATAGTATAATCTAAGTATAAGAAAACTAATAACAAAAGGTAGAAAGGAATAAAGTGTGAGACATGACGGAAAGCCAATGAAAATTCGGGAATAAGGATGCGCATGGCAAAGGATTGTTAGACGTAAGGAAAGAAGTATCTGTTCCGGGTCCTGTCCTGACTCCTGGGTATGAATTGAACACTTTCAGTGCTTACCCGACAGGCGCCGAGTAAATGATAAAGTATACACATCCATTTCCTTTATGATGCTCTTGTGAACTAATGTAGACTTGAGATTAGCCAATAATTGTTAAAATAGTGTATATATAACGGTGGAAATCGCCATGTCAGTTGCATTAAAGGTTACAAACATACGTATCGGAAAATTGAGAAAGAAATAAAGTGTATTTCGTCATAGTTGCCTCCCAAACGAGGAAATTACGAAATTAGCCGGCTAGGTGAACAATTAAAAGATGTGACACGTATATCTAAGGTTTGTAGCACTCATTTTGGATAAGTTGCATATGGAAGAAGTTTGTACGACGAGCTATTAGAATTAACTCTACTTAGAAAAAAATAGAAACTGCAGCAATACCAAATTATTATTATCATTATTATTATTATTATTATTATTATTATTATTATTTTTATTAGCCAAGCTACAGTCTTGGTTGGGGAAGCTAAATGATACAAAGCCAAGGGCTCCAACAGGGAAGTAGACCAGTGAGGTATGGAAATAAGGGAACAGCAAATAAACTATAAATAGGTAATGGATGGAAAATATGAAATAATTCAAGAACAGTAACAACAAAATAGATCAGTATATATAAACTTTTGCCGTCCTGATCTACAAATAGATACCAACCTGTATGAGACATGAGAAACTTAATTTCTTTACTGATGATGAAAAAGGCAAAAAACGGGCTACCTTCTTCATTTAAGACCCTTTATGTTATAAGCCTGAAATATGGCCATATGTAACGCTTACGCAGTCTTCATAAACAACTATCACCAATGTAAAAAAAAAAAAAATACAAAAAAATGCTATGTATAAGAAAGTAGTGTGGTACTTTACATTATTGCTAAATAACATATTTAACGATGCAAGAAACTTTCCTCATTCAAAAAGTCATTATCATCATTATCATTATTATTATCAATAGCGTTAGTATAGAAACAATATTATGTTATTAGTAGTTCCCGCCGCTTATGCCCCATGGGTTTATTTTCTCTTAATTTCGTTTCCCCGTTGAAGCAATAAGCATGTAGACAAAGGTCTGCCTACATAGATGGATTTGGGGAGAAGTGAGCGGTGCTTGTATCTCTTGCCCTTAAAAAACCCCATAAACAGACGAGAGTGGAAGAACATTTTATTATTATTATCATTACTTGCTAAACTACAACCCTAGTTGGAAAAGCAGGATGCTATAAGCTCAAGGGCTCCACAGGGAAAATAGCTCATTGAGGAAAAGAAATCTACCTCAAGACAGTGGAAGACCATGGTACAGAGACTATGGCACTACCCAAGACTAGAGTAACAATGGTTTGATTTTGGTGTGTCCCTCTCCTAGAAGAGATGCTTGTCACTGCTAAGGAATCTCTTCTATACTTATCAAGAAAAAAGTAGCCACTCAACAATTACATTACAGAGGTTAACCCCTTGAGCGAAGAAGAATTGCTTGGTAATCTCAGTGTTGTCAGGTGAGTAGAATGTGGAATAAATAGGCCAGACTATTCGGTGTATGTGTAAGGAAAGAAAAAATAAGCCGTAACCAGAGAGACGGATCCAATGTAATACTGTCTGGCCAGTCAAAGGATAACAAACTCTAGCGGTAGTATCACAACGGGTGGGTTTGCTTTAGCCAAACTACTGCCTTTGTCCTGCAGTGGACTAGTTCCGGCTGATGACATATATATATATATATATATATATATATATATATATATATATATATATATATATATATATATATATATATGTATGTATATATATACATTATATATATATAATATATATATATATATATATATATATATATATATATATATATATATATATATATATATATATATATATATATATATATATATATGTGTGTGTGTGTGTGTGTGTGTGTGTGTGTGTATATACATATATAAAATTTATGAGAAATTTCCTATCAATGCATTCCTCAAAAATTGCAAAAAAACAACTATCAAACGATATTACAAATATTTTAAGAACTCTTTATTATTAAACAATCCTACACTGACGTCACGTAAATTGGTGATGAATGTCGTATAAACCTCTCACCCTCAGTGTTGACGACCTTTAATAAAGAATCACCATACTGTCATATCAAAGACCGCTGTTTTGGAAACTCTAACATTAATAAAGAAGTAACACACAGAGAGAGAGAGATATTGGTTTAGCTTTCACTAAGAAAGAGGGAAAACCTTTCTAGCTACGAGCAGAAAATTGAGGGCACATTTGTGCTCAAGGAAAATTGCAATGAACATTACAAAATATATCTGTACCCGAACTTACAACAACAAAAATTTTATTAATACTATTTCAATAAATACTACAAGACTGATTGACAGACTGACAGAAAAGTTCTGAGTGTCTGGCATTACAGAGGCATAAGTCAGTGAGCACGCGGTGTGTGTGCATGTGAGATAGACAAAGAACGTTGCATCTTTTTTTTATCTTATAGAATGTCATGGTCGAATGTTGGAATGGTATAAATAAATTCCACTCAACCTTAAAAAGATTGATTGATTTTTAAAGTGGAATTTATTTAAGGCAGGATAAACTACGAGTATGTGTGTTCAAGTTCATGCAGCAAACTTTCAGCGACCAAGTTTGATCCCAGACTATCGTAACAAGTCCACCCATCAGGAAATGAGTTCCAGCAGTTATGGGGTCATTAAAAAATTAAGGGCTTTAACTCCACCCATAAGTATTTGCTGAGATACCAGACAGATACTATGCGATTTGACATATGGTTAACTGCAAAAGATATACTGAATAAAGCGAACACAACACCGATGTGTAGGAAATTTGCATTCTTGCCCATCTGGCTATGTTGTCTTGGCGGCTATTTCCTATTTTCAATTTTCCCACGTGATAATTATTATCTTAGAAAAAATTACAAAATAAATAGTGCGTATTTTGGAATAATATAACAAGAATAATGATGTACTTATTTCCTTATAAACATAATAATGTATATCTTTCAAATAGTTTAGGAATATATTCCCATTGAATAGATATACTGTAGGATTTCCTGAAAACCATTCTGGAAGAAGACGTTGCCACCTTCATCGCAGCCTCCCTCTTCCTACGTCAAAGCCTTGCTCATGTTTACGCTAATTGGTCCTCAATGTCAATCACCCGATCCAATGGAATTGCTTATCAAGGTGTTAATTAGACCGTATCGACAACTAGATGGAAATGCATTCCTTCGGGAATGATTCCTGATAATGCGGTGTTGATTCAGTATCCACCGTATCAATACCGACTCTTTTTCACATCTTTCTGCATCAATATTTTTTTTTATCTTAGGAATACTTTTGTTATGGAATGAAAGTTTGTCGTTTAACACATTATTTTCACTTTAAAACTCGGGTTAATTAACATGCAATCAAAATGTCAATGAGTCGCAAAGATGTTGCAGATTTTTTTTTCTTTTAGGTTCTTTTTGTCCTCTATACGACATTAAAGGAATTCATAGATTTCATAAATCTATGTCCATAACTGTTTCAGAAATGTTTGGGATGAACAGAAAAGATGCTTAGGGCTGTGTAGGTCTATTGGAAACGCCTCTCCCTGTCGTTCTGCCGGACTGGGGTTCGACTCCCGCATAATCTCGATATTTTCTTGTACTGTCCGCAACCTCACCCTCCTTGTGAGCTAAAGATGGGGGGGGGGGGGTGTTGCTGAGTTACCGTCAGTCATTGCTTGGCCCTCTCTCGCCCTAGCTTGGGTGGAGAGGGGGCTTGGGCTCTGACCATATGTATATATGATCAGACTCTAGGGCATTGTCGTGCTAGCTAGGGCATTGTCACCGACCCTTGCCTCAGCTATTCATGAGCGGCCTTTGAACCTTTAAGCCTAGAATTGTTTTCTGATTAAAATAGATTTACTGAGCTTTATATGAAAGAAATATTCTTCACTCAAAACGACATGTACCACACTAAGAGACAATGGAATAAGGACTTTTTTTTTTTTTTTTTTTTTTTTTTTTAAAGATTCTCCTAACAGTGCTCCTTGTCTTAAGAATTGAAGCTCTTCCAGCCCTCTTTGTTCCCTTCAGAGATTCCAAAGGTGTCCTGCAGATTAATGGCCCTAAAGGAACGCACAATGGGGCCATTTTGGAAAAGACTTGTAGCGCAATATCTGGTGACTTTAGCCTTATCATCTAAAATCGTTTGGCTGAAAAATAGATGACATTACTTTTTTGGTTATTTTCGCTTAGTTTTTGTCTTTTCTATTAAAATTCCATTTGAATGAGAGGTAATGAGAACAATTAAATTTGTCAGCTGTGACATTTGAATAATTTAGATATTCTTTCAAAATATTGTATGATCGAAGTTTTTTTTCCATAAATAATTAGCAGTCACATTTATCTCATATTTGGTCTATTGAAAAATTCATTGTAATGAGGTAAGATGTTTATAGCAAGAAATAATAAAGTTGGTGAAGTTGCCAAAGGCACGTATCTGTACATACATATCTCTGTCACAGGCTTTGAAACAAATGTGGAGTAGTAACATTAATGTAGTTTGTATTCAGTTTCCTTTTATCATGTTGTAACAACATCCCCCCCAAAAAAAAGAAAAATCTAAACATAAACATCACACGCACAATCATTTTTTTTTTAAATGTTTACGAGACATCAAAAGGTTAAAATTTTATTATCTCAGTTATTAAATCCGATGGCTCGCTTGACAAAGGAACTCAATAGATTTACTTTAATGGTTGTTTGTAATTTTTTCTCTTCACAGTTGTTATTAAAAGCTTTTTCTGATAAATTTTTCTTGCAATTAAGGATGACATATACATTAGAAAAATCATCAGCCCCAGTACACATTTAGTGACACGTGTATCAAGAGACCCCTTACTGAGTGGATATAAACGTGGAGATAGGGTTTGTGTATCGCTAAGATTGGTAAAGCTATATTAGTTATGGCCACCCATACTAGATTGGTTTGCTGTTAACGATCAGACTAAAAAATCTCCCACCATCACCAACCCACAGTTGGCCAGCGTGGTGATGAAAACTGGCCAAACCTCAGACATGACAAAGGACATAGGTGAGGCCTTTGCCCTGCAGTGGACTGCAAACGGCTGCATTTGTTGTTGTTGTTGTTGTTGTATCAGAGAGAGGCGATAACACATTATATTGATTTCTATATACAATTGCTACAAAGATAAAAGGAGTTTCATAGAATTACAATAACGATGCGTCGTAGGAAGAAGAGAAAAAGGGAATAGGGAAAGTGGAGATGACACATGCGATACCATAAAACAGTCACAAGGTATCTAGGGTGAAACGTAATATATATATATATATATATATATATATATATATATATATATATATATATATATATATATATACATTATATATATATGTATATATATATATATATATATATATATATATACATTATATATATATGTATATATATATATATATATATATATATATATATATATATATATATATATATATATATATATATATATATATATATATGGGTCCAGAGTTCAAACCAAACGGACAGACTAGTATATTACATTGGTCAATAAAAGCTCAAGGCCCTTGCAAGGTAGGCGACTACCTACTGAGTAACCAGTAGCCATTGCATAGTCCTACCTTGGGTGGGGACACTTTTTGAGCTTAAATCTTGTGTGTATATGTACGGTCTCTCTAAGAATGAATTCAACAATTTTCTCTCCGCAAGAAGCTTTTTTTTATAATATGAAGGACACAAGGTTATCTGGAAGGGGGTTCATTGCTATTTTATACCATATGAAGTCTCAAATTCTAAAAATTTTAAATTTACGAAAGAGATTAAAGTTGCAAAAATTTACAGAAATAAGAATAAGACTTGAAATCGTGCGCAAATTATCATACAACAAAATAAGGATTAAATTTCCATATTACTTTGTCGGAAAAAAATCCTTCGTATTCCATTTAGGAAATTAAACGAAAACACGATAAGAAAAGGGTTAATAAACGAGCTGAACATTTGGAATTGAGGTCGGGAGGAAATAAATTGCAGCTTATGTTCACTGTCAGTGAGGGGAGATAAAGTGAGAGCAAATGAGGTGAGGGGGATGATAATATTATATACATATTAAACATATATTCACAGTATACAACATTATATATATATATATATATATATATATATATATATATATATATATATATAAATATATATATATATATATATATATATATATATATATATATATATATATATATATATATATATATATATATATATTCATTTGAGTAAAACTGAGATAATGTTAAACGAAAATGCAGAGACGCAGAGCCAACAAATAACGGTAGTGAACGAATGTCGAGATTGTTACTGACAGACAGTAAGTGTTTCCCCAGGATATGAGACCCAAATTAAAAGAAAGATAAGCATAGGATGGAGAACTTTTGGAAAACAAAATGAGATTATGAAAACTTAAATGCCACTTTTAATAAAAAGAGAAGTGTTTAATTAGATAGTCCTACTTGTATTAACTTATGTATCAGAATCTTGGAGCCTTACTAAAGCCTTGGAACATAACCTACGATAGTTAAAATTCAAAGAGCTGTGGAAAGCATAATGATGGGAATAACACTAAGAGACAAAAACGAGCAACATGGATACGAAATCAAACTAAAACAGATGAAATTCTAACAACATGAAAGAAAAAGAAATGGACATGGGTAGGACATATAATGAGAATGACAGGTAATAGATGGACATTAAGAATAACAGAATGGGTCCCTAGAGATTGCAAAAGAAGCTGGGGATGGAAGAGAAACGATAGATTGACTGGCGTAGAAAGAACAAACAGACGGGAGAAGTACGAAATGTCCGAGGTATATATCCCTCTGGCCCCCTCAAGTGAACTACCATCAGTTGAAATATATACAGTATATAAATATATATATATATATATATATATATATATATATATATATATATATATATATATATATATATATATACATATATATATATATATATATATATATATATATATATATATATATATATATATATATATAATATATGTGTGTGTATATATATATATATATATATATATATATATATATATATATATATATATATATATATATATATTACACTATATAAACATAAGTACATCAGGATCAAGAGAATAACGAACAAATAATCATATATTTCCCAAACAGGCCATTATAAAAAAATCTATGTTACTGTTACTACTGCAGGAGTACCACCCATAAAACTAGAAAATTTAAAGCTTTGGCTCTTTTTCTCTCTCTGGCTTCGTATCGTTGTTGGTAATGCATTCGAGGAACCAATGGCCTAAGCATTACCTACTTAGTTGTTAGCCGTCTTTTTCAGAACGCAGATAGAAACGAGAGAAGAAGATTCAACAGTCGGTGAATCTCAGCTGAATTGTAGAGATTAGTATCATAATTTTGAGCCAAATACCCCAAAGTTGGGACCTGGAGGCCATTCGCCACTGCAGTGTAACCAGCTGGTTGTAACAGGAAATATCTCGCAGTATTACTATGAAATTGTGGATGGTCTTCATAATCAGGTAGTTGAATCAGTGGAACTTCAAACCTGCGGCGAATGATTCTACGTTGAACAGGCTGACATAAGTCTACTTTTTTAGTTTATACTGTATATGAAAGATCTATTTTAATGTTACTGTCCCTAAAATATCTTATTTCAGTTGTTTATTACTTCTCTTTTTATTCATTTCTTTATTTCCTTATCTCTCTAGGCTATTTTTTGGCTGTTATAGCACTTGGCCTTTTAGCATCCTGGTTTTCCAACTTAGCTAATAATAACATTAATAAAAGATAAAAGGGGTTGGACACCACGATGGAAAATGAGGAAGCTGGAAGATAGATGAAATTAAAAGATAAAAATGGATGCAACTAGACCCGAAAAGGATATCAAAAAAGGACTGAAACCATTCAGGATATATTATCTGTCTCTAATATTACAGTTTTGATCAAAATAACACCTTAAACGTGTTATTAGAGAGACACCTTCATAAACACAAAATTCAGATATCATATCCATGGACCCAAGATTCTCTCCCCTCATATACAAAGTTTATTTCGACCCCAGACTTCCTTGGATCTTATATGAAACGAGTAAATTTATGGCAAATTTCAAAGATAATTACGAAGATATAACATCTTGGATGTATATTTCGGTCCTATGGATTTAATGCGGCAATTCTTATTAAAACTCGTTATAACTGAATAGTCAATTAGGTATAGATAAGCTTAAAATTTTCAAAATGTTCAACTTGAGATGAAGTATTAAAAAAAAAAATCTGGTTTTAATACGAATATCTTATGTATTCCAATATCCCGTATTCTGGTGTAATTCTTCCTTAAGACAACAAATTTTGCAGGTAAGATCCCAATACTTGTCTAAATCAATGCAAAATTGAAGTCACTCATGGTTTTTCCCCTTGTAATATCATCTCAATTACCCGAAGTGACTTCCATCTTGCAACGATAACAAATGAGATGAGCAATGTTATATCCTATGCTAGCCTAGGCCCGTAAAATACGAGGTACAGGAGAAAATGATGGCAGAAATGTGTAGCTCCGGGGATTCGGAAACTGTAGACTTCCCTATTAATAAAAGACCATTGAACCCCAGCCGTTAAAAAAGACGGATAAATTGTTTGATAAAACACACACACGCCTCTCACCATGGTAAGACTACCCTTCTCCCCTACCAGAAGGATGGGAAGAGACCGAGTAGTTATACACCTGGCAATGCCCCTGAGCGTAATTGGAGATTTATAAATATACATATGTATGTATATATAAAATAAATATATATATATATATATATATATATATATATATCTATATATATATGTATATATATATATATATATATATATATATATATATATATATATATATTTACATGTACATATATATATATATATATATATATATATATATATATATATATATATATATATATATATATATATATATATGTATATATATACATATAAATATATATATATATATATATATATATATATATATATATATATATATATATATATATATATATATATATGTATCTTACTTATAGCTGTAATCGAACAGTTTAACATGTTTCTTCGAAAGAGCTCATAAAAGAAACAAAGGAAATATAAACAAATCACTATATTACGACCAATACACATTGCCCCTCTTGAAGGTGTAAAGTTTTTCATCTGCTCATATCAAGCATCAGAAGACTTTATCCAAAAAATTAACTGATTAAATATCCTGGTAAGCAAGGTAGAACTCTACGGTCTTGGCGTAGAATCACTATTCACAAAGGTCCCGATCAATGAAGTACTGGGTTTCTTGAGTGAAAAATTAATCCCCAATGAAGATCTCTTCACCCTTGGTATTGAAAAAGCAATTAGGTTCATTAAACTGTGCGTGACAAATAACGTATTCTCTTTCAATGGTAATTTGTACAAACAAAAATTTGGTTGTAGTTATCCACACTTAGCCATTCTCTACATGGAGTACTTTGAAAAGGAAATTTTGACATTCAACCTATGAACATGGTTTGGCAGCGCTATGTTGATGACATTTTCACGTAATGTGATGATAGCTGGGGAGATTTTAATATATTTTTCAATAATCTAAATTCCCTAGTCCCTAATATAAAATTCAAAACTGAATGGGGAAAAATATGGAAAATTAGTTTGTTTGGACATATTAATTATAAAGGAATCGCCAGGGTACAATTTCACTGAGTATAGAAAACCAACTTTCTCTTTCTTACGCATTTCTTTAGTTATCACGATATTTCTGTAAAAATGGGAGTAGCTTGTAATTTGTTTCTTGGAGAATCTGTTCTCAAGCCTACTTACGTAAAGAATTTGAAATCATTCGTAAACAACTCGTTCAGCTATTCTACCCGACGTATGCCATAGAAAAGGCCATCAACAAAGCCAACACGATAGATTGTAAGATCATGATGTTACCCACCAAAGAGATTTTAAAAATAAGATAAAACTCCCATATATAGAAGGTATTAAAAATATAACAAATAATATTAGAACTGAGAACCCCTTTGTTTTTCCATATCCCAAGACCATAGGAAGCACCATTATTAATGTTTATCAAAATAAAAGATATAGAATCCAGAGTTTATAAATGTGGAGATTGTGGACAAGTCTACGTTGAACAAATGGACCGTTTTCTATCTCAAAGATTATCCAAGGTATATAGAATAAGGTCCCTCTATATACCTTGAGATTATCAGAACATAAAAGATCTGTTAGGTATGGCTTTGAAAACTCGGGGATTTTCGTTCCCCTTACAGATTTGGGGCACCAGATTAACTGGAGTGAGTCGTATTTGCTTTTCAAGAGTACCTCTCCGTACAGAAGGAAGATCCTGGAATCAGCCATCATAAATCAATCAAACACAATTAACTTGTCCGGCGGGCAATGGAAAGCTGATACAGTGGACGACACTTCTCAACCCGATTAAAAAGAAAGATAATCAACCTTGATCGACCACCAAATATGCTTCAGAGGTCAAGATACCTTTCGAGCGACTCAAGAATACGAAGATGCACCTGGGTGTAATTAAATTTGGCTAATCCTTCCAGTACTTAAAACCGTCTTAAAATAATTGGAAAGACCCTTTTGCTTTCATATATAAACCGCCACCGTCCACTGTATTCCTCATTTTTACTTTACACCTTGAAGAAGGTCAATGTGTATTGGCCGAAATAAAGTTATTTATTTATATTTCCTTTGTTTTTTATGAGCCCATTTCAGGAAAAGAATATATATATATATATATATATATATATATATATATATATATATATATATATATATATATATATATATATATATATATATACATACATATATATATATATAATATATATATATATATATATATATATATATATATATATATATATATATATATACACATATACATATATATGTATATATATATATATATATATATATATATATATATATATATATATATATATACATATACATATATATATATATATATATATATATATATATATATATATATATATATATATATATATATATATATATATATATATAGCCAGGCACTTGCTTTTTATTACATAAGGGAGATGGAATAAAATTTCCAATAAAAAATATCATATTTACTGAACGCTTCGCCGTTGATTTTCTGTTTCAGTAACTTAAAGGGTAATGATTCATCCCATTATATGTTTTTAACATTAATAAACTCTTTATATTCTAATTACAACTTCGCAAAATAGTGTAAGGTTCGAGAAACTATTGTAACTGAAACGACACAAACTTCAGAGGTTAGAGGTATTGAATTACAGGTGATGGGTTAATTATCGTTGGCAAACAAAAACGCTTGTTTCTTTCACAAAGACAGGCAATATGAAAAAAACGCTATTTTCTTTTACAAGGAAAGACAATTTGAAAAAAAAGCTATCATACTTTATAAGGATATACCATATACACAAAAAAAAAAAAAAAACATTTTCTTTTACAAGGCGAGACCAAAAAAAAAAAAAAAAAAAAACACACGCTACCTTATTTTACAAGGGAAAAAATTGATAAAAATCTGTTTTCTTTTTCAATGAAAGACAATGTGCAAATCAACTCCGGAAACATTGGTTGGCTGACATTATTATCTGACTACGTATGCAGCCTGGCATGTTTACCCCTTCTTCCGAAAAGTCCATCAAGTTCTGTTCATTCAAACCTAACCAAGAGCAAAGAATTCTCTCTGACCAAGAAGGAACGATGGTTTCGGCATATGGGACCCACTTCTTGTATTAGAAAGGAATAAGTTACACACTTACACACACACACACACACACACACACACACACACACACATATATATATATATATATATATATATATATATATATATATATATATATATATATGTATGTATATATATAAAACCAGGGCGCTTTTAATTGTACGTAATGAACTCCGTACCTCTGCCTTTTGTTCCAATATTACCAAACAGTCCTGACTAATGGGAAATGTTATTAAGATATTAGTTCCTTTGGCTGGAAATCTCACACAAATACTTTACTTACTTGGAACACTGAAGTGATGGAAGTATATTGGGACAAAAGTCCCAGATGTCCACTGTCTCAAATTTACACTGACATTATTTAGCTTCTGTTCTCGGGACCATTGTGCCTGCAAAGAGAAATAATCCCAGTGTCAAATAAATTATAATGAATCGATTAAAAGACGAATATAAACTATACTTTCGTCAATCAAATTAGACATAAGACAAAAAGCATAATTCAGAACGCTCCTATATATTAACTAACAGTGCACGTGCCCCGTCAAAAATGACGGCTAAATACTTAGAGATATACACACGCACACACACAGGTCCAACCATTGCACTTTCATAACTACAACACGATGGTTCGGTAATTTGGGGAGTGTAATATCCAAGTGTACCTCTCTGGGTACCCTCTCTCAACAGGGCATGTACTACTCCCTTTCCTCACTATTTGAGGGAAGGGAAGGGATCAATTAGTCATACACATAGGATATAAATTATATATATATATATATATATATATATATATATATATATATATATATATATATATATATATATATATATATATATATATATATATATTATTAAATGATAAGCTACAACCCTAGTTGGAATATGCTACAAGCCCAGGGGCTCCAACAGAGAAAACAGCCCAGTGAGGAAAGGAAACAAGAAAAAATAAAATTTTTAAGAAGAATAACATTAAAATAAATATCTCCTTTATAAACTATAAACACTTTAACAAAACAAGAGGAAGAGAAATAAGATAGAGTAGTGTGCCCGGGTGTACCCTCAAGCAAGAGAACTCTAACCCAGGTATATACACTAAGGTGGTTTTTTTATAAACAACGTTTATAAATGTGTGTGTATATATATATATATATATATATATATATATATATATATATATATATATATATATATTATATATATATATATATATATATATATATATATATATTATATATATATATATATATATATATATATATATATATATATATATATATATATATATATATATTACAACATTGTTTATACATTATTTTTATAGAATATTTTCTCTCTCTCTCTCTCTCTCTCTCTCTCTCTCTCTCTCTCTCTCTCTCTCTCTCTCCATACGTAACTGATGCAGCCACTTATGGTTGCACTTATGGTCTGGCGTTTTTGAAATATTTCAATAGGAAATATTGGGAGCTACGCAGCGAAAAGGCATCGTGGTATTAATTCTATAACTCTAAATCATAATTTATGCAGAGATGAAACTTTATTTTTTATTTTTATAAAATATCTTTAATTGATTTGGATTACTCTACTGAAAGAAATGTCCATTTTCGGTTAGTTTATGGCACATCTTGATTCTATTTGTCCATTGTAATAATTCCTAATGATTTCTAAATCAGTAATCGATGGAATGTAGTTAAATTGGGGATATATTTTATATCTATAGATGTTAGGTGTTTGTCAATATAAGGATGTGAATATTTCATACTTATTAGTTTTCGAAAACAAAGAAAAAAATTCATAAGTCCAATTGTAGATGTAAGATGTAGATGGTTTCGTCTGTACACTCTTTGATATCGTGATATTTTATTAAACTCTGCTCAATTAATATACTGATTGGGAGTTCATGGAAGGATAGAACTATAGTAATATCTCATAATGAATATGTATGGTGCAAAGAACTTCTAGGATTAGGTTGCTATATATGAATATGATATTATTTCTAGGGAAAGAAAAAGTCATACTCAACCTTCTCATCATAATAACGAATTTCATGATAATGGAGAATTAATTATAAATAAGTAATAGAGACAAAAACTCTTTAGGTATTAATTAACATTTGTCATTATCCTACTGCATGGAGTCCAGTTAGGCCTACTCTGCCTTAAAACTACTTTAGATTACAAAGTAGAATTCGGAAAGATATCCTTAGAAACATTTAAAGAAATCTCTCCTGTAGGATAAAGAGCGTGTCTGTGTATATATATATATATATATATATATATATATATATATATATATATATATATATATATATATATATATATATATGTATATATATATATATATATATATATATATATATATATATATATATATATATATATATATATATATATACACTAGCCACCCGTTGAGATACTACTGCTAGAGAGTTATGGGGTCTATTGACTGGGCAGACAGTACTACATTGGATCCCTCTCTCTGGTTACGGTTCATTTTCCGTTTTGCCTACACACACACACCGAATAGTCTGGCCTATTCTTTACATATTCTCCTGTCCTCATACACCTGACAACATCGAGATTACCAAACAATTCTTCTTCTCTCAATGGGTTGACTACAGCAATGTAATTGTTCAGTGGCTTCTTTCCTCTTGGTAAGGGTAGAAGGGACCCTTTAGCTATGGTAAGCAGCTCTTCTAGGAGAAGGGCACTCCGAAATCAAACCATTGTTCTCTGGTCTTTGGTAGTGTCATAACCTCTATACCAAGGTCTTCCACTGCCTTATGTTAGAGTTCTCTTGCTTGAGGGTACACTCGGGCACAATGTTCTCTCTTGTTTCTCCTCCTCTTTGTTTTGTTTAAGTTTTTTATAGTTTAAATAGGAAATATTTATTTCAATATTGCTGTTCTTAAAACAATCAATTTTTTCCTTGTTTCCTTTCCTCACTAGGGTGGTTTGCCTGTTGGAGCCCCTGGGCTTGTAGCATCCTGTTTTCCAACTACGGCTGCAGCTTAACAAATAATAATAATAATAATAATAATCTAAATATTAGAGAATGGCTTCGTCTTATAAATATGATGCTAATAATTAGGATGGTTCATGAATATTGAGTAATGGGCTATAGAATCTTCAATCTGAAATAAACTACCCGCACAGAA
>NC_090752.1:90939013-90949013 GCF_036898095.1 Palaemon carinicauda | reverse complement strand
TATATATATATATATATATATATATATATATATATATATACATAGATATATTATATATATATTTATATATATTATATATATATATATATATATATAATATATATATATATATATATATATATATATATATATATATATATATATATATATAGAGAGAGAGAGAGAGAGAGAGAGAGAGAGAGAGAGAGAGAGAGAGAGAGAGAGAGAGAGAGAGAGAGAGAGAGAGAAATATATGTATATATATATTATATATATATATATTTATATATATATATATATATATATATATATATATATATATATATATATGTATGTATGTAAACAAATTTCTTTCCGGCCACACTCAGCCGCATTGCCAAACGTATAACTACTAGGTCTCTCTCCCCATCCCTTGGGCAGGGGGGAGTGCGAATAGTCATACCTTGGTGAAAGGGGGTTCCCCGAGAGATACACTCAGAAACCACAATCTGCCGAAATTGTTGGATTATAATTAGGAAAAAGGGGAGGGGATGGGAAGGGTTAAATACTCGTAGGGCCATAGCCTCTGTACCATGGCCTTCCACTGTCTTGGGTTCGAGTTCTCTTGCTTGAGGGTACACTCGAGCACTCTATTCTATCTAATTTCTCTTCCTCCTGTTTTGTTCAAGTTTTTATAGTTTATTTAGGAAATATTTATTTTAATGTTATTGTGTTTAAAATATTCTATTTTTCCTTGTTGCCTTTCCTCACTGAGCTATTTTCCCTGTTGGAGCCCCTGTGCTTATAGCATTCTACTTTTCCAACTAGGATTGTAACTTAAAAAAGAAAAAAAAAATAATAATAATAATAATATTGATAATGATGATGATAATGGTAATGATGATGAAGTTTATAAAGCCAGATAGAATAGATACCATCCCGCTCCTTTTCCTGCCTCACCTCTTACCCTTTTATACCTTCTCCTGGTGACAGTTACTTAGTTCCTTCCATTGTTCACTGACTATCAGGTAAGATTGTTCTCTCTGTTTTTCTTATATTTGGAATAACGATCTCAGCCACAATGTCTGAATACAATTTGTAAATGCATTCTGCTTTGCTGACAAGGGCCTGAAAAGGTAACTGCTTGTTACGAGATTATTTTTAGTAGTGTAAGCGACCCGTTAAAAATGAGGTCTAAATATTTAGATAGATGTGCACATGCGCACATACATATCCCAAATTCATTAATAGGGTTTGATTCTATTATTACTCTTTCCAGAGTTAATCGCATTGGTCTTGGAAAGAGAAAAAAAACGCTAATAATTCTTTTTTTCTCCTTCGACTTTTATTATTATTTCTTATATGTCTTCAAATACGATTATGAGTCCTTTAAGACTTTTTTTTTCTCTCGTTTTCAGTTCGTGTTTTACTCACCGACCATTATCCTTCCCCTAAAAATATTTTGGATAATGAATTTTCAAGATATCGCTGCCAAATAAAGAGAGAGAGAGAGAGAGAGAGAGAGAGAGAGAGAGAGAGAGAGAGAGAGAGAGAGAGAGAGAGAGAGAGAGAGAGAGAGAGAGAGAGAGAGAAATTAACAGCAAAATGAGCCGAGGTCTTACTTTGCGTCTTCGTATATTCATTCATTATTTGCATTTGTCACTGAAAGTGATATTAGATCTGAATTTGGAATTGAATATAAGCTATCGAAGTTGGTCAGAATTATACTCTGTACTCTGACTCTACAATAATAGTAGTAGTAGTAAGTGAGAGAGAGAGAGAGAGAGAGAGAGAGAGAGAGAGAGAGAGAGAGAGAGAGAGAGAGAGAGAGAGAGAATCCCTGTATACCTAATAGCATTAAAAGTATGCATTAGATTATACAAATTTTCAAAGAACCGTGAGTTCTATATGTTCCTATCAAGGGAGGGGAGATCAGTTCTTCAAGAGATTAATGTTATTATTATTATTAGGTTAACTACAACCTTAGCTCAAAAATCCGGAAGCCATAAGCCCAAGGGCTTAAACTGGGAAAAGCAGCCTAGCAAGGAAAGGAAATAAAGAAATAAATAAATTACAAGAGAAATAATGAACATTAGTATAAAATACTTTAAGAACAGTAACATTAAAATAGATCTTTCATACATAAACTATAAAGAGTCTCAGCCTGTTCAGCATAAAAACATTCGCGGCAATTTTGAACTTCTGAAGATAGTGACATACAAACTAGAAATGGGGGTCCCAGTGATACCCTCTAACCTAAATAGTATTTAAGCCAGGACTCAAAGGAGAAAGTGAAAACCAAAACTAATTCCAGGATTTCCAGGCGGCAACTGGAACTACTGTCTCATTCTCTCCCAGAAGGTGACTATTCAATTCACCTGAGCGCACCGGTCCTTGAAGTTCGGCCCGAATTTCAGTTATTCGAGACAAAGGCCCCTTTGAACGTAAGGTGATTTAGTTGAAGAGCTCTCTCTCTCTCTCTCTCTCTCTCTCTCTCTCTCTCTCTCTCTCTCTCTCTCTCTCTCTCTCTCTCTCTCTCTCCTCTCTCTCTCTCTCTTATTGTTTTATATCTCTTTTCATTTAATAAATTTCTCAAAAAAAAATTCAATTTAGTTAAAATGTCTCTAAAATTCGGTAACAAAGCCCCTACAATACAAATATATTTCATTATTCAACTCTCATTTTAGTCTAATACCACAGATAAAAAAGCTATCCATTTCACTCTGGTCCTGAATTTGTTATAAATTATTCAAAAAATTAATCTAAAATCGTATATTATCATTTTAATAAATCTTCAAAATAAACTTATCCTAGAAAAAAAAAATTATTTTGATTGTTTCCATGGTGTAATAAAATAATCTTACTATGGCTAATGCAACACTGGCGTGAAAGTAGATGCCTTTCAAAACCAGCAAAATCCTCTGACAATTATCTCAGGCCCATAAAAGCACCACGGGTGGCGTTGAAATTAGCTTTTGAGAGAGAGAGAGAGAGAGAGAGAGAGAGAGAGAGAGAGAGAGAGAGAGAGAGAGAGAGAGAGAGAGAGTAAATCTTATTAACCAATTCCTTTCTAAAGACTCTCTTCCACTCCTCTTTCCGTCTGGAGCTTAAATAGAATTGTATGTGAAATAAATTTATATATATCTCAACTTCCTTCCCAGACTTCGTCGTTGTGACATATTACGTGTTAGATACTCGTCTATGCTTTATGCCTACTGTAGGCGCCCTGGGTCTTATTACGGCTTAATCCTGGCAATGTGTTCTTGGATGCAATCACTTTCTGTTTTGATGGAAGTTGGGACCACTTCCATCCAGGGACATTATAACGCAGTTAATAGATTTCTCCAATACATAAAGGTCGACAGAACCCGACTGCAGAGCATCAATGACACGAAATCTCTCAAAATGCAAAGCTTCATTTACACGACGAGTCTCCCAGACTACAGAGCTTCAATTACACTATGAGTCTCCCAGACTACAAAATTCAATTCAAGAGTCTCCCAGATTCCAGAGCTTCGAATACACGACGAGTCTCCCAAACTGCAGAACTTCGATTCATGAGTCTCCTAGATTGAAGAGCTTCAATTACGCAAATAGTCTCCCAGACTGTAGAGCTTCAATTTAAGTGTCTCACAGAATGCAGAGCTTCAATTAAACCCGTCTCACAGAATGCAGAGCTTCAATTAAACCCATCTCACAGAATGCAGAGCTTCAATTCAGGAGTCTCTCAGATTGCAGAATTTCAATTACACGACGAGTCTCCAAGAATACAAAGATTCAATTAAACGAGTCTTCACACTGCAGAGCTTCAATTCAAGAGTCTCCCAGATTGCAGAGCTTTAATTACGCGACGATTTCCCCATACTACTTATTTTCAATACAAGTCTCCCAGATTGCTGAACTTCAATTTCATGATGAGACTCCCTGACTCCAGAGCTTCAATTACACGACGAATTTCCCACACTACAGATCTTCAATTACATGGTGAGTCTTCCAGACTGAAGAGCTTAAATTACATAATGAGACTCCCAGGCTCCAGAACTTCAAATACACGACGAGTCTCCCAGACTTCAGAGCTTCAATTACATGATGAGACTCCCAGAATACAGATCTTCAATTACACGGCGAGTCTCCCAGACTCCAGAGCTTCAATTACATGATGAGACTCCCAGACTCCAGATTTTCAATTACATGGCGATCTTCCCGACTCCAGAGCTTCAATTACGTGACGAATCTCCAAGACATCAGAGCTTCAATTACACGACGAATCTTCCTGAATGCAAAGCTTCAATTACACGAATTCTCTCAGAATGCAAAGCTTCAATTATACGGCAAGTGTCCCAGCAGTATTCCTTCTCTTTTCATGAAGCATTTATGATTTTGGGGTAGACAGCCAGGAGTTGGGGCCTAGGAGGCCACTCAGCGTCCAATAGCTACTGTCACTAGAGTCACTATAAGTAAATGAAAATGGTTTGAAGAACAGGAGAGGAACTATTTGAGAACGGGGACAAAGTAACAGAATACAAAGTAAGTGCAGCTTAAGGCCTCTGGAACGCAGCAAAAACCCCGAAGTAATACCTACAGTACAATGGCCCCTTTGCTGTACACTGACAAAACTAACAATCCACACAGCCCCCTAAGCCTTGAGTCCTTATATTTGGTGAAGTTCCTAGGCAAAGACTAAAAGGACACATCTCTTCAAAAAAGGCCAAGATATTTACACATTGTGGGACACAAACGTATTGAAACCTGTCACAAAAGCAGCTCTTTAGCTGCACTGCTCTATCTTCCCAATAGAGAAGCCTCCAAAGATCTTGAGTAGGTATACACGTGAAAGTGCTCAGTAAGGTAAGTCACTGGTTTAAAAGATGACACTCACTTACTTATCAAAACTATTAAAATACTGGCTAGAGATGAGTTCAGTTAATGGCTACTTATCCATTCAAAATGTTTGTAAAGTTATTCATTCTATCACCTACTGTTCATTCTGAATTAACCTATTAACTTTGACTAAATTTAAATAAAATTATCTAAGTAGTTTAACGTTAAATGTTGATAATTCATTCAACTGCAATTTAATATCAAGTAAATTATCTACTCAAGTTTCATTTAAATGAAACTAAAATGGTCACTCAAATCACTTCAAGTTATTAGCAAATTATTGACTCATCAACTGAAACGGCATTATTCAATATTTCTAATGAAGCTTAAAGCACAAGAAAAATTTTAAGGGAATATTTCAGAATTTTCTCTTATGAATTACCTGTTAAATCTCACAATCAACCTTTCCATTCTCGTTAGAAGGCTTTGTCGGTTTTTTTTTATATTCTCTCTTTCACCGAATCAACGTACCTAATTGATATTCAACCGCAGTATATGGAGACTTGCTTCTTATTAACACCTGAGGAGACGAAGAGGTTCTTGGTACCTGGGCGGAGATGAGCCGTCCTTTCCAGGTACTTCCTGATCGTCCTGACTAGGCATAACTTCAGGTCTTCCGTATTGCCCGTCTTGGGGATGGCCGGAATTGAGAAACCTTCAAACCTCGGGTCCCAGACTGCTGGGTTCTGAGTCTTTGCTACAAAGGAGGGTACGAACTTGAAGGATACCTCCCTCCACCCTTTGGAGTGTGCCACGTTGTAGGACAGACCATGGATCTCACCTACTCTCTTAGCTGAAGCCAAGGCTAGCAAGAAGACTGTCTTGAGGGTGAGGTCTTTGTCCCCGATATCTTTGAGGGGTTCAAAGGGAGGACGACACAGCATTTTCAGAACCTTGGCCAGGTCCCATCTGGGCACTCTCCTGGCTTGAGGAGGACAGGACTGCTCGAAACTTCTAATCAGCATCGCTATGTGTCTCGAGGTCCCCAGGTCGATGCCTTTCAAGAGAAAGACTTGGCCTAAGGCTGCTCGTACTCCTTTAATAGCTGGGATTGACATCCCTATTTTATCCCTAAGGTAAACGAGAAAGTCAGCTATGTCAGGGATCGAGGCTTTAAGAGGTCTTATGTGTTTTGCCGCGCACCAATTCGTAAAGGCGGCCCACTTCGCCTGGTAGACCACGGTAGAGGATTTTCTTAGGTATAGGGACATCCTCTTAGCTGTGGAGGAGGAGTACCCCTCCTTCTTCAGGAGCCACTCGATAGTCTCCAGGCGTGAAGGCGAAGAGAGAGAGGGTTGTCGTGGAACTTGAGGAAGTGAGGCTGACTCAGCAGATCTGGCCTGGGGGGCAGAGGCCAAGGCGGATGGCTTGCCAGGTCTTTTAGATCCGCGAACCACTCTCTCTCCGGCCACCAGGGCGCTACCAAAGTCATCCTTAGGTTTTGGGAGGCTCTTACTCTGTTGAGCACCTGCCTTAACAGCGTGAAGGGGGGAAAGGCATGTACGTCCAGGTTGTCCCACTTGTGCTGGAAGGCGTCTTCTAGGGCTGCTCCTTCGTCTGGTACCGGGGAGCAATAGACCGGTAGCTTGGCGTTGAGCTTTGTTGCGAAGAGGTCTATCACCGGGGAGCCCCAGCGTTGAAGGATGAGTCTGGCCACTTCCGGGTGTAGGGACCACTCCGTCCCTACTATCTGATCCATTCTGCTGAGGCCGTCGGCTAGCACGTTTCTTTTCCCGGGGATGAACCTTGCTAGAAGTATCACCTGGTGTTCGTCCGCCCAATGCAGGATGTTTATGGTGAGGTCGCACAGTTCTTTCGACTTCATGCCACCTTGCTTCTTTATGTAGGCTACCACCGTGGCGTTGTTGCACATTAGGGCCACGGTGTTTCCCTTCAACCGACTTGCAAAGTGCAGACATGCCTTCTGTACTGCTTTTAGCTCCAGGACGTTGATGTGGAGATGCCTTTCGGTCTCCGACCAGGTACCGCTTGCTGTTTCCTCCCGCAGGTGGGCTCCCCACCCTAGGCTGGAGGCGTCTGTGAACAGGAGAAACTCGGGGGGACAGGACCCGAGGGGCATCCCCTTGAGGGAGTTCGACTGGCATCGCCACCATTCTAAGGCTGCTCTCGTGTCCCGAAGGACCAGAATCAACGCTTTCTGAGAGCCTGTCTGGGACCATAGGACCTTGAGGTTCCATTGTACGGGTCTGAGCCGTATCTTCCCTTGGGGAACCAGTTTCTCTAATGAGACTAGGTGACCTATCAGCCTCTGCCAGTCTTTCGCCCTCCTGGAAAGCTCCAACAGGAACGGCTGAATGATATTGATGAGGTTCTGTATCCTGTCTTCCGAGGGGAAGGCCTTCCCCTGCACGGTGTCCAACGTCATACCCAAGTACCCCATTCTGTTGGATGGAGTTAAGTTCGATTTTTCCAGGTTGATAATGATTCCCAGACTCCTGCAGAATTGGAGGAGGTCCTTCCCTTGCTCTTCCAAGAGGGCCTTTGAGCTGGAAAGGAGCAACCAGTCGTCCAGGTATCTGATGAGACGGATACCTCGTTCGTGAGCCCATACTGAGACCGTCGCGAAGACCCTCGTGAACACTTAAGGGGCCGTCGACAGGCCGAAGCAGAGGGTCCTGAACTGCAGGATCTGGGAGCCCCATTTTACCCGGAGGAACTTCCGACTCGACGGGTGGACCGGGATCTGGAAGTACGCGTCTTTGAGGTCGATCGTCATCATAAAATCCTTCTCCCTCAAGGACATCAGTACGGATTTTGGGGTGTCCATCTTGAAGTTCGTCTTCTTGACGAACTTGTTGAGGGCCGACAGGTCTATCACTGGTCTCCACCCCCCCACCCCCCCGTTGCTTTCTCCACCAGGAACAGGCGGCTGTAGAAGCCTGGCCCTGGGAGAAGGACTTCTTCCGTGGCTCCCTTCTCTAACATGGAGGAAACTTCTTTTTGCAGGGTGGCCCTTTTCAACAGGTCCCTGGGAGCCAACCATTCTGTCTGGGTGGCTGGAATAAGAGGGGGTGGATCCGCTATGAAGGGGACCCTGTAGCCTTCTTTCAGGACGGACACCGTCCAAGCATCCGCCCCATGCGTTTTCCATGCTTGCCAATGAGGTCTGAGGCATCCCCCAACCCGAGGCTTGGGCGGGAGTAGGGGGCCTCTCCCTCTACCTTCTCCTAGAGGGGCGGCCTGATCTGCCCCTCTTCGAGGCGGAGTAACCTGACCTGAAGGAGCTGGCAGAAGCTGGAGCTCCCCTGCGGGAGGGCTGAGGGGTTGTTGTCCAGGAGGAGGAGGGGGCGTCCCTCCTCGAAGAGCTGGGGGTGCCCTGAGGAGTCACGGCACTATCCGAGACTGATCTCCTGTAAGGAGGCCTCCTGGAGGATGTTTGTCTGGGGGCGTTGGTCTCTCTCCTCTTGGACACCTTCTCCATTAGCACTTCTAGCTCCTTCAACGGAAACAGCGACTCACCTCCTAGGGGTAGGCTACGAACCACTCGGGCCTCTCTGTCCGGGATTTTCCTAGCCAACTTAGAAAGCACTGTGTCCCGTTTTCTAAGGACCCAGTTGGCCGTCAAGGAGAGTGCCTGGTAAGCCATAAACTTGAGGGCTTTCCCCCCGGAGGTGAGAAGGTCCGTCAGGAGACCTTGTTGCTCAGGATCGTCGGGGTCTGTGGAGGCTCGTACGTTCACCAACGTGGAGGCCCACCAGTCCAGCCATGAGGAGACGTTCACAAGATCTCTTGACATCTCCTCCATCATGGCGGCTTCAGTGGGTGAGAAGGACACAGGGGCTGAAGAGGCCCTTTCGTCCAAGCCGCCTTGTCCCAGGATGTCCAAGGCTGGGTCCACCCTACAGGGACCTGGGCGCCATCCTTCCGGAATATAAACCTTGCCCTGTGGTTTGAGACCTTGGAGGAGTTTTGAGGCACTCTGGGACTTGGGGGCCTCTGCACTGCTGGCCACCAAGTTATCAATGTATTCTTGTCCCAGTACTAGGTCTGGGGCGAGAGGAAGGGCCAGGGAGGACTTCGGCAGGGCGTCACGGTGAGTGTATCTCAGGAGGCTCGACCTCCTGGCATTCACCTTAGGCGCCGAGGGTTCTGGAATTCCATGGAGCCTCCTGATGAGACCTACCACCCTTCTGTAGGCGGAGTCCTCCGACGGGGAAGCCTCGCCTCCGTCGGCCGAGGCCTCGGCTTGGCGTGGGGGCGCCGTACTTGGACGGTAGACAGGTCGCTCTCCTCTTGGTTCCAGGGAGGTCGACCCGTAACCGTAGGGCGCTCCGTACGCGGGTGGGTCTCGCCGTAGGGCGGGAGTCACCGGCTCCGGGAGGGCCTTCGACTGCCCCAAGGCTCTGGAAGAGGAGGACACGGTCCCGGTGGGATGATCCGACCACGGGAACCGGTCCTTCCTGCTCGACGACCGCCCCAGCTGGGCTGGTTCGGTCGGGCTGCCTTCTCGGAAGCGCGTTTCCCCCCGCTGGGCGGGGTGAACCGGAGGCCTCGAGGACTTGTGCCTAAGAGCGAGGTCCTTCCTGCGTGGCAGGTCGAGCGGTTCTAGGCTGTGCGTAGGTAGCGACAACCTAGAGGCTCGTTCACTGGACCGAGAGTCTGGAGAGCGGTGCCTTCTGGACTCTCCTGAAGGGACGTAGACCCATTCGCCGCCGGGAGAGACATCCCTCCTGTACTTACGGGAGTGAGAGCGGGGGCACTTCCTGCTGTGCCGCGACCTCGACCTGGAGCGGGAACGATCGCTTTCGGCCCGCTCTCTCTTCCGGTGTCGTTTCTCCCTGAGTTCTCCTCCGGAGGATGAATCTGCCTCCGAAGAGTCTGAGGGCGCCACGTTCCTCGCGTAACGGCTGCTCGAGTGATGCGCGGGGGAAGCTCTTCGCCGTCGATCGTCCGAGACAGGATGTTGAAGGAAGTCCTCGGGAACTGCTGTAGAGATCGAAGGCACTTTGTCTACTCTATCCCTGCTAGGAGGCCAGGGGCCCAGGGACACGTCCATCCTTAGCGGTGACCTCCCCAGAGTCTTCGGCAATTTCCACCCGAAGGCATCGCTACTCGGGCGGCGAACTCTAGCGTGGTTGTCCTCTGGAGGGGGCGAACCCGACGCACCGGCCCACGAGGGCGGGGGGGACTCCGAAATAGC
>NC_090752.1:90899013-90934013 GCF_036898095.1 Palaemon carinicauda | reverse complement strand
AATGATATTCATACACATACACACACACAAACACACACACACACACACACACACACACACACACATATATATATATATATATATATATATATATATATATATATATATATATATATATATATACTGCATGTTTACATATATAAATATATATATATATATATACATATATATATAATATATATATATATATATGTGTGTGTGTGTGCGTGCGTGTCATAATACAATATACACCAAATACCCCGGTTAAATTATTACCAGCAACATGAATAATACATATTTGTTTTCGGACAACGAAGCTAGATACGAAACAGAAAGCCGTGCGGTTCGAAAAATCATTAAAATTTCAATTGTATCATGAAAGTTGAATATATCATACAAAGGACTTTAGCTAATGAGAGAGAGAGAGAGAGAGAGAGAGAGAGAGAGAGAGAGAGAGAGAGAGAGAGAGAGAGAGAGAGAGAGAGAGAGAGAGAGCTTATATTAAGAATGTTATGGTTTCCACTTCCTGCTCTATAATGGACTATTTTTTTCATCGGAGGTTACGAAAGCTTTACTGGCGTTTCGTAATTAACATAATTTCAAATCTATACATTTAAGAACACACACACACATATATAAATATATATATATATATATATATATATATATATATATATATATATATATATATATATATATATATATATTCTCTCTCTCTCTCTCTCTCTCTCTCTCTCTCTCTCTCTCTCTCTCTCTCTCTCTCTCTCTCTCTCTCTCTCTCTCTATATATATATATATATATATATATATATATATATATATATATATATATATATATATATATATATATATATAGTGATTGTGTGTATGTGTGATCGTGCCAAAATAACCAAAATAATCAACGAAACATGTGTGCACACATTTAACAGCTAATATTACTGATTTCCACATGGCTATGCAGCACCGTTCACAAATACAAAAATTTCGCTCCAAGAGATAGTTTATGTAAGTTTGGAATTTATGTTAGTTATAAAATGGAAGGTATGTGATCAAATAAAAATCTAAACAAAGACTACTATACGTTAACATTTTAGCGGATAGCGTATCCTATGTATCCTATACACGCGGTCGTCCTTCGTTGTTGACTGCTTTGAATGCGCTAAACTTAAATTTTATTTCCCACTGACATCAATACTTACACAAAAGGGTAAAACCCCCAATAATAGGATATAGGGGCGAGATTTATAGCAGTGCAAATGCAACGGCAAATTGTGCGACCCTGGGAATTGGCTAGTCAATGTTTTGTCATGGAAACAGGGCAGTAAATCATTTGCAACTTTATGACGCTGCTTTCGGCCAGTGTTGCAACATTTTTCATAGTCCGGAAATTTTTGCAGAATAAAATGAAAAAATTAATAGCAATGCCGTGTTTAATTTATGTTCCACATCTCTATGATCCAATGTTATTAAAACAAAGGGATCAAACCACACACAAAAATACAAACACACACACACATATACATATATATACATATATATATACATGTATATATATGTGTACATATATATATATATATATATATATATATATATATATATATATATATATATATATATATATATATATATATATCCATCCATATACCAAGGCACTTCCCCCAATTTTGGGGGGTAGCCGACACCAACAATGAAACAAAACAAAAAGGGGACCTCTACTCTCTATGTTCCTTCAGCCTAATCAGGGACCCAACCGAGTTCAGCTGGTACTGCTAGGGTGCCACAGCCCAACCTCCCACATTTCCACCACAGATGAAGCTTCATAATGCTGACTCCCCTACTGCTGCTACCTCCGCTGTCATCTAAGGCACCGGAGGAAGCAGCAGGGCCTACTGGAACTGCGTCACAATCGCTCGCCATTCATTCCTATTTCTAGCACGCTCTCTTGCTTCTCTCACATCTATCCTCCTATCACCCAGAGCTTTCTTCATACCATCCATCCACCCAAACCTTGGCCTTCCTCTTGTACTTCTCCCATCAACTCTTGCATTCATCACCTTCTTTAGCAGGCAACCATTTTCCATTCTCTCAACATGGCCAAACCACCTCAACACATTCATACACACTCTAGCCGCTAACTCATTTCTTACACCCGTTCTCTCCCTCACCACTTCGTTCCTAACCCTATCTACTCGAGATATACCAGCAATACTCCTTAGACACTTCATCTCAAACACATTCAATTTCTGTCTCTCCATCACTTTCATTCCCCACAACTCCGATCCATACATCACAGTTGGTACAATCACTTTCTCATATAGAACTCTCTTTACATTCATGCCCAACCCTCTATTTTTTACTACTCCCTTAACTGCCCCCAACACTTTGCAACCTTCATTCACTCTCTGACGTACATCTGTTTCCACTCCACCATTTGCTGCAACAATAGACCCCAAGTACTTAAACTGATCCACCTCCTCAAGTAACTCTCCATTCAACATGACATTCAACCTTGCACCACCTTCCCTTCTCGTACATCTCATAACCTTACTCTTTCCCACATTAACTCTCAACTTCCTTCTCTCACACACCCTTCCAAATTCTGTCACTAGTCGGTCAAGCTTCTCTTCTGTGTCTGCAACTAGTACAGTATCATCTGCAAACAACAACTGATTTACCTCCCATTCATGGTCATTCTCGTCTACCAGTTTTAATCCTCGTCCAAGCACTCGAGCATTCACCTCTCTCACCACTCCATCAACATACAAGTTAAACAACCACGGCGACATCACACATCCCTGTCTCAGCCCCACTCTCACCGGAAACCAATCACTCACTTCATTTCCTATTCTAACACATGTTTTACTTTTACTACCTTTGTAGAAACTTCTCACTGCTTGCAACAACCTTCCACCAACTCCATATAACCTCATCATATTCCACATTGCTTCCCTATCAACTCTATCATATGCTTTCTCCAGATCCATAAACGCAACATACACCTCCTTACCTTTTGCTAAATATTTCTCGCATATCTGCCTAACTGTAAAAATCTGATTCATACAACCCCTACCTCTTCTAAAACCACCCTGTACTTCCAAGATTGCATTCTCTGTTTTATCCTTATTCCTATTACTCAATACTCTACCATACACTTTTCCAACTACACTCAACAAACTAATACCTCTTGAATTACAACACTCATGCACATCTCCCTGACCCTTATATAGTGGTACAATACATGCACAAACCCAATCTACTGGTACCATTGACAACACAAAACACATATTAAACAATCTCACCAACTATTCAAGTACAGTCACACCCCCTTCCTTCAACATCTCAGCTTTCACACCATCCATACCAGATGCTTTTCCTACTCTCGTTTCATCTAGTGCTCTCCTCACTTCATCTATTGTAATCTCTCTCTCATTATCATCTCCCATCACTGGCACCTCAACACCTGGAACAGCAATTATATCTGCCTCCCTATTATCCTCAACATTCAGCAAACTTTCAAAATATTCCGCCCACCTTTTCCTTGCCTCCTCTCCTTTTAACAACCTTCCATTTCCATCTTTCACTGTCTCTTCAATTCTTGCGCCAGCCTTCCTTACTCTCTTCACTTCTTTCCAAAACTTCTTCTTATTCTCTTCATATGACTGACCCAATCCCTGACCCCACCTCAGGTCAGCTGCCCTCTTTGCCTCACGTACCTTGCGCTTTACTTCCACTTTTTTCTCTCTATATTTTTCATACTTCTCTATACTATTACTCTGCAGCCATTCTTCAAAAGCCCTCTTTTTCTCTTCCACTTTTACCTTCACTCCTTCATTCCACCATTCACTGCCCTTCCTCATGCTGCCTCCAACAACCTTCTTGCCACATACATCACTTGCAATCCCAACAAAATTTTCTTTCACTAACTTCCACTCCTCTAAATTACCAGTTTCTCTTACTCTCACCTCGTCATATGCCATTTTCAACCTTTCCTGATATTTACTTTTTACCCCCAGTTTTATTAGCTTCAATCCTCACTACCTCCCTTTTACATCCACCTACTCTATTCCCCCACTCTTTTGCTACAACTAATTTTCCTTCCACCAAAAAATGATCAGACATACCGTTAGCCATACCCCTAAACACGTGCACATCTTTCAATCTTCCAAACATTCTTTTAGTTATCAACACATAATCCATTAATGCCCTTTCTACTACTCTTCCATTTGCCACTCTTACCCATGTATACTTACCCATGTATACTTATTTTTATCTTTCTTTTTAAAGAAGCTAGCACTTATTACCATCTCTTGTTCAACACACATGTCTATCAGTCTCTCACCACTCTCATTTTCACCTGGTACGCCATACTTCCCAATGACACCTTCTACCTCTCCAGCGCCCACTCTAGCATTTAAGTCACCCATAACAACTACATAATTCCTTCTACCCAGTCCTTCTACACACCTAGTTAATTCATTCCAAAACTCATTCCGCTCTTCTTCACTTTTCTCACTACCTGGCCCATACGCACTGACAAACGCCCAACATTCCCTACCCAACCTAACCCTTACCCACATTAACCTTGATGATATCTCCTTCCATTCCACTACTTTACCTGTCATCCATTCACTCAGCAATAACGCCACACCCTCTCTCGCTCTTCCCCTTTCAATCCCAGACACTCTACCAGACATTTCACCAAACCTCACTTCACCTTTTCCTTTCATCTTTGTCTCACACAAGGCCAATACATCCATCCTTCTACTTCTAAACATACTTCCAATCTCACATCTTTTACTCTCTATCGTACTACATCCACGCACATTCAAACACCCCAAAACTAGAGTGCGGGGAGCAGTCACTCTCCCCCCAGCTCCATCTCCTTGTCGATGTCTCGCAGGAATTTATACAGGAGAGGGGGTTCCCAGCCCCCTCGTCCCGTCCCTTTTAGTCGCCTCTTACGACACACAGGGATAACGTTGGCGCTATTCTAATTTTTATATATGAACACACAAGAAACTACAACATGGCGTACCTGCGTAGATTTCTGTCGCCTAAATGAGGAGACGATCCCTGACGATATTTTATCTTTGTTAGGTCAGAATAAATATTTTACCAGTTTGGACTTACTTAAAGGCTTTCACCAGATATCATTAGAAGAAAATAATATCCCATACACAGCCTTCAGCACAGCCAGGGGACATTATGAATTTTTACGGATGCCTTTTGGTTTACGTTGTGCTCCCATAACATTTACAAGAATGATTACCATAGTGTTTGGAGACTTGCTAGGGGATATATTGCATGCCTATATGGACGATCTTGTAATCTTTTCCAATACCTTAGAAGAAAATCTACGTAAATTAGAACTAGTACTACAGAGACTAAGACAACTTAACTTAAGGGTAAAGATTAGTAAGTGTGAATTTTTCAAAACAGAATTAGTCTATTTGGGTTTTACGGTGTCAAACCAAGGTCTTAAAGTAGTCCATGACAAGGTGTCGGCTATCCGTAACTTTCCAATACCTACTATTGTAGAGGGAATACAGCAATTTCTGGGTTGTAGTGGATATTATAGGCGTTTTATACACAATTATTCAATAATAGCCGCTCCCCTAACTGATCTTACGAAGAAGGGCGTAGATTTCATATGGTCTGAGCAGCATCAACAGGCGTTTAATACCTTGAAAGATGAACTGTGTAGTTCTCCTATCTTAAAATTTCCTGACTTCGGTAAGGAATTCTTCATTGCAACAGACGCCTCAGACTTAGGAGTAGGTGGGGTACTGTATTGCTTCAGCAATATGAAAAACAATTTTTCCCGATAGCTTTTTATTCTCGAAAACTGAGAACTTCCGAAAGTAAGTATGCAGTAATAGACAAGGAAGGGCTAGCTATTGTTAATTCACAATTCACTAGTGCATTTTAAGTTCATAATATACGGTTATCCCGTTAAGGTTCTTACTGATCATAAACCACTAACCGACTTCTTTAAAGGCTTCAGCCACAGCCCCAAACGAACTCGGTGGCATTTGATCATTCAAGACTTTGGCGCGAGAATCGGGTATTTACCAGGGAAAGCAAATATCATTGCTGATGCATTATCACGCAACCAAGTGTCATCTTGTATGGAGCCTTTAGCTGAATTACTAGATATATCAACATCCATGCCTATTGTTGAAACTATATCTGAAAAAGAAGATCTGGGCTGGAGTGCTGAATTATTACAGACTGAGCAAAGAAAAGATCAGAAATTAGAAAAAAATTATAAATGCTTTGAAAGGCAATCGTAAGGAAAAGGAATATATAAAGTATACGCAGCAGAATTATATAAGTATGCAGTAATAGACAAGGAAGGGCTATCTATTGTTAATTCACTAGTGCATTTTAAGTTCATAATATACGGTTACCCCGTTAAGGTTCTTACTGATTATAAACCACTAACCGACTTCTTTAAAGGCTTCAGCCACAGCCCCAAACGAACTCGGTGGCATTTGATCATTCAAGACTTTGGCGCGAGAATCGGGTATTTACCAGGGAAAGCAAATATCATTGCTGATGCATTATCACGCAACCCCGTGTCATCTTGTACGGAGCCTTCACCTGAATTACTAGATATATCAACGTCCATGCCTATTGTTGAAACTATATCTGAAAAAGAAGATCTGGGCTGGAGTGCTGAATTATTACAGACTGAGCAAAGAAAAGATCAGAAATTAGAAAAAAATTATAAATGCTTTGAAAAGCAATCGTAAGGAAAAGGAATATATAAAGTATACGCAGCATAATTATATAATCAAAGACAATATTCTGTGTAGATCCGTGACAAGGAAAACCTGCAATATGCCACATGTGACTAACGACCAGGTAGTGGTACCAATCTCACTTATATCCACTGTCCTAAATTGGTTGCATGCAAACCCATTGCATGGACACCCGGGGTTCTCATTAATGTCACAGAAAGCCAAATCATTGTTTTATTGGCATACGATTCTTACAGATATAAAAAACCACATAGCTAATGGGCTAGTGGAAAGAGCGAATAGGAAGGTTTTAAACATATTAAGAGTAACACTAGGGGGATCAGACCCCAACTGGGATATTGCAATACCTGCGGTACTGAGTACTCTGAATCATTCATATTATATATCAATTAAAATGTCACCGCACGAGGCATTGTATGGTACCCCAGTTATTATTAGTATTATTATTATTATTATTATTATTATTATTATTATTATCAAAGCTACAACCCTAATTGGAAAAGCAAGATGCTCTAAGCCCAGGGGCTCCAATAGGGAAAAATAGCCCAGTGAGGAAAGGAAATAAGGAAATAAATAACTGAAGAGAACAAATTAACAATAAATCATTCTAAATAAAAGTAATGTCAAAAGAGATATGTCATATATAAACTATTAACAACGTCAAAAACAAATATGTCATATATAAACTATAAAAAGACTTATGTCCGCCTGGTCAACAAAAAAGCATTTGTTCCAACTTTGAACTTTTGAAGTTCTACTCATTCAACAACCCGATTAGGAAGATCATTCCACAACTTGGTAACAGCTGGAATAAAACTTCTAGAGTACTACGTAGTATTGAGTCTTATGATGGAGAAGGCCTGGCTATTAGAATTAACTGCCTGCCTAGTATTACGAACAGGATAGAATTGTCCAGGGAGATCTGAATGTAAAGGATGGTCAGAGTTACGAAAAATCTTATGCAACATGCATAATGAACTAATTGAACGACAGTGCCAGAGATTAATATCTAGATCAGGAATAAGAAAATTTAATAGACCGTAAGATTCTGTCCAACAAATTAAGATGAGAATCAGCAGCTGAAGACCAGACAGGAGAACAATACTCAAAACAAGGTAGAATAAAAGAATTAAAACACTTCTTCATAATAGATTGAGCACCGAATATCTTAAAAGACTTTCTCAAGAAGCCAATTTTTTGTGCAATTGAAGAAGACACAGACCTTATATGTTTCTCAAAAGTAAATTTGCTGTCGAGAATCACACCTAAAATTTTGAAAGTCATACAAATTTAAAGAAACATTATCAATACTGAGATCCGGATGTTGAGGAGCCACCGTCCTTGACCTACTTACAATCATATTTTGAGTGTTGTTAGGATTCAACTTCATACCCCATAAATTGCACCATGCACTAATTCTAGCTAAATCTCTATTAAGGGATTCACCAACCCCAGATCTACATTCAGGAGATGAAATTGATGCAAAGAGAGTAGCATCATCTGCATATGCAACAAGCTTGTTTTTTAGGCCAAACCACATGTCATGTGTATATAGTATGAAAAGTAATGGGCCAAGAACACTACCCTGTGGAACACCGGATATCACATTCCTATACTCACTATGGTGCCCATCAACAACAACTCTTTGACATCTACTACTTGAAAAATCAATAATAATGCTAAGAAACGACCCACCCACTCCCAACTGTTTGAGTTTGAAAACAAGGGCCTCATGATTAACACGGTCAAAGGCAGCACTAAAATCAAGGCCAATCATACGAACTTCCCAACCACAATCAAGGTATTTCTGTACTGCATTGGAGATTGTAAGAAGGGCATCACATGCTCCAAGGCCTTTACGAAAACCAAATTGCAAACTAGGGAATAGATGATTACCTTCAGCAAACCTATTAAGACGTTTTGCCAGAAGACGTTCAAAAACTTTAGATAATATGGGAGTTATGGAAATTGGGCGGAAATCAGTGGGACTTGAGCTACCACAAACACATTTACATAGAAGAGTAACATTACCAATTCTCCAACAAGTGCTAAAAGCTCCTCTTCTTGCTAACTTGCGCAAAATAACAGATAACTTTGGAGCTAAGAAATCTGCTGTCTTTATAAAAAACAAAGGAAAAATACCATTTGGGTCTACACCTCCATAAGCATCAAGGTCTATCAACAGAGCTTTAATCTCACGAGATCGAAAAGCTAAACTAGTTAGTTTAGCCTCAGGAAAACAGGAATGAGGAAGTTCAAGTTTTTCACTACTCTGTTTACTGTCGAAAACATCAGTGAGTGACTGAGCCATCTGGTTTAAGTAAAGGAGGAACTGTTGCATCTACACCAAAGAGTGCAGATTTAAGGGTAGATCACCATTTATGTTCCTGAGTTGTACCAGAGAGGGTTTCTTTTATGATTAAATTGTACTCCTTTTCAGTTGCGGCATAAACTCTCTGAGCAAAAGCTCGAAGCTGAGTATAGTTGTTCCAGTTCCATGTATTAATGCCTACAACTAATTTATCAAATCCTTTAAAAGAATGTATAAATGCAAGCAAAAGTCGTTTTGATATCCTTCGAAAAAATTTAGAAGAATCACAAATCATAATGAAAAGGAATCATGATAAAATAGTGAAGCCAACTAAAACATATACCGTGGGTGATAATGTATACATACAGGTAAATGTACGTAAAGGACTCAATTATAAACTAACACCTAAGTTTGAAGGCCCATTTAACATTTTGGAAACATTAACGGCCAATAGGTTTAGAGTTCAAAACGTATCCCAACCCACTGATGAGAGAATCGTACCATTGGCTCACATAAGAAATTAAAATAAGAGGGAAAGAAGTGAGGGAAAAATTTTTATTTTTTTTATTTTTGTGAACCTTATATGTTAAAGTTTTTTCTTCTTAATACAGGAATAATTACATATATTTTCCTCGTTACAGGTTTCCAAGATGAATTTTTTATTGTTAGGAGTGATATTGTTCGCTCAGACATTTTTCTTGTGTGGGATGAGCTCTAAAACTAAAGTATAGATTTTAAATATGGCACTATAGTAGAAAGACAAGAAGACGTTTTTATTACATCAAGTAACGTAGTTGTTGAAGTACGTATGCAAGCAATTTTTCTCCCAGAGAATGAAGTCACTAGCTTAAAGAGCGCCATTTCAAAGTTTGCTGTTTCAATAAATGAAATGCATAGAAGACACTTTCCTTTTAATACAGAGAGTTCGCTTGCCTCGACACTAAAAGTTGCAAAGATGCTATCCGACAACTTGCAAAATAAGACTTATGAGGCAGAATCTTTGGCTCGTGACCTTTTGATGTGGACAGTAAGACACGATAACCTTGAAAAACGTAACCCGTTTATTTTTGCTGCACTATACATCTTTGGTTCTATTGCAAGTTTAGGCTTAGGGATTTTCAATCGTCTTAAGATTAGTAATCAAAATAAGAAAATTGAGCTTTGACTCATGAAAATGAATTGATTATGTCAGAACTAAGGAATCAGTTAGCTTCAATCAATTAAATTATGAGTTTGGTGAACGAACATTCTAGTAATATCAGTCAGATGATGGAAGTACAAGATTTGTTGGCAACGTTAACGTATTATGATTCAAAAATAGATCATATACATAATAGAATTGCACATTTCATTGAGAAATCAAAAGACTATGTGGAAGCTATCACGTTAGCACTAAAGGTGTACTGTCACCGCATTTGTTGTCAATAAGAGACTTCAACGTTAATTGTGGAGAACGGACGGGAGAAATTAGGTTATGTTCCTTTGTTAGACGCACGTAGGTTAGAATTTTATTACAGCTTAATTACAGTAAGCGTTGAAAATCACAGGATTATGATTACAATTCCCTTTGATTCTTCCGATGCCTGGCAATCTTACAGGATATCACCATTTCCGGCTTTCATGACGAATCACTCAAATCCAGTAATATCCAGTTTGACAGGACACGTATTGATTTCCCTAGACAAGGAAACATATACGGTCATTAAAGACTTAAATCAATTAACTCACTGTTCAGACGCAATGAATAAAAAAATACGTACAGCTGACTCCTTTGAATTCCATAAAAACTCAATGGATTCATGCGAATTAGGTATAGTGCTAGACGGTGCTCTCTCCCATACACATGAAAATTGTCTGAAAAAGCTTTATCCCTTTGACGATAATAAGTTCAATTGCAGACTGAACAACGGCTCGTGGATACGATACGACAAGGCCGGCTTCAATGTATCATGCCCGGACGGATCCACGTCCTATTCCCAAATCTTCGTTGCAGCAGATGGTTGTATCGGTACGTCCCCGAATTACACGGTTCGTGGAATCAAGACTATCATCAGAGAACGGGCCTACTTTGCGAACTTCACGTGGTCGACTACAGTTCCATCTTTACTTCTCCCATACAATGCACGTGTGGCTAAGCAGTAGATGAAATTAACCGAGATGGACCACCCAACACCGACTTCTGCAGACCTTCATTTCTACGTGTTACTAGCAGCAATCATCGTTACGGTGAAGATATTTATCGCCGTTAACATCCTTGTTTGGCATAGGTTAAGGAAGAATAAATTGGAGCTCAAACAGAACATTTTGCCATGTCCAGACAAAACTCCTTATTTAATTCAATTTAAAGCCGTTTGAACCTGGCCCCTTCATTCGCTCAAAGGACTAAAAATTATCTTGGAAAAGTGTTGTGCACGAAAAGCAGTTAGTACGCTAGTAATATGTAGTTGAAGAGACTATAGAACATTTTAAAAACATTTAAAAAAACACTTTTAAAAAATAAATCCTTTTTTGTGCACCTAATAAAATATATAAGCCCTAAATATTAAAATAAAGAATCTATGGGCATCTAATAAAATATATAAGCCCTATATATATATATATATATATATATATATATATATATATATATATATATATATATATATATATATATATATATATACATATATATATATATATATATATATATATATATATATATATATATATATATATATATATATATATATATATATATATATATATACACGAAACTGTGGTACGTGTACGTACCAGGAATTCGTGTTTGTGCACTAAAAATTATATCTTTATCAAGGTAACAAATATTTTTTATTAGTTACCGTATTTTAATAATCTATTTTTTTTACAAAGGTAACATCTATTCTTTAACATGTTACCGAATCATATGTAGCCTATATCAGTATTTTTTTTTTTTGATACAATATGTATGATCTGTATTTATCATGCATTTTTTTTTTAATGTGCCTATTTGAACATTCATCCTTAATCATTTGCTTATGGCTAAAGTTAAAAAAAAAAAATATATATATATATATATATATATATATATATATATATATATATATATATATATATATATATATATATATATATATATATATATATATATATCCAGTCACACTCCTAGTAAACATATTTTTGACATATTGTTAAAAATTCAATAAATTGAAGGTAGCTGACAGAGCTAATGTAATACAGTGAGCCCTCGCTACTTCGCGGTTCGACCATCGCGGATTCACCACTTCGCGGATTTTTTTCATAACCCATATATATAAACATATCACGGATTTTCCGGAAATTTCGAAAATACCGCGATATATGAAGACCCCAAATACTATATTTCGTTACCTGTAATTCCATTAATACTGTAATTAGTAATATATGCTCTTACTGATTGTTCATTGCATTACATATGACATATAATTCAGTACAGAAAGAAATATAACACGAAAAGAGAATGTGATCATACGATAATTCAGTATACAGTACGTAGTAAAATTAAATCGGACATGAAACGCAAATCAGATGCAGTCATACCATATTAGAATGCTGTAAGGCTGCTGATGGCTACTACTTTACTACAAATGTAATGGATGTGCATCTTTTCCATGAATCTTTTGTATGTATACGTACGTAGTACTGCATCCAGTAATATTCTTTGTTGCAAAAATCACATCTCGAATAAGCGTACGAGAGAGAGAGAGAGAGAGAGAGAGAGAGAGAGAGAGAGAGAGAGAGAGAGAGAGAGAGAGAGAGAGAGAGAGAGAGAGAGAGATATTGACAAACATAAAATGAGAAATGAAACAAAAACAGTGATGAGAGAGAGAGAGAGAGAGAGAGAGAGAGAGAGAGAGAGAGAGAGAGAGATCCAATAAAACACACAATAGGACAAGAAACAAAAACAGTGATGAGAGAGAGAGAGAGGGAGAGAGAGAGAGAGAGAGAGAGAGAGAGAGAGAGAGAGAGAGAGAGAGAGAGAGAGAGAGAGAGAGAGAGAGACATATCCTACAACAAAACAAGTGTAAAATAGCGTACGTAAAGCTGTACTGTATACTGTACGTAGGGTACCTTGTACTTTGAATTAGTAACTACTACGTAGCATATAAGACGGATTGTGATTGGTTCAAGCGCTGATAGATGACGAATAAGAACCCAAGTTTTGTAATCTAGCCTGTGATTGGTGTTTTGACCGCTTCTCCAACCTCCAGCATCTTTTCGCGGCCACTTTGTCTCCAGCTGTATCGCTGATTAGATGTTGCTACGTTATTGTGAACTTTAATCTGTGCTGTGCGTGACTGTTTTAAGTTGAACTTTTTGTTAAACTTTCTGTTAAACCCTACTGTACAATGGCTCCCAAGCGTTATGCTTCTACTAAGGCTGGTAGTGAGCCTAAACGCCACCGAAAGATGATGACGATTGCAGAGAAGGTGACGCTTCTCGATATGTTAAAAGAAGGAGTGAACAAATCCACCGTTCGCTATATCAAGAAGGACGAGGCGAACATTAGAAAGACGGCTGCCATCACCTTTAGCAGATCAGCGAAGCTAGTTGTTACCACGCGTAATAAAACGATCGTACGCATGGAAGGGGCTTTAGCAGTGTGGATTGCCGACTGCCGGAAGAAGAACATAGCCTTGGATACGAACACCATCCGAACCAAGGCTTTGAGCTTGTATGAGAATTTTGCGGCAAAGGAACCTCAAGACGACGATGGCGACCATGGTGAAGAAGATGATGATGTAGATGAACCTCAACCAGGGACATCCACTGATTCCCAGCCTCAGAAACAACATTTTTCCGCCAGCAAAGGATGGTTCGCGAAGTTTCAAAAACGCTTCGGCCTGAAAAGCGTTTCCCTGCATGGCAAGGCTGCTTTCGCTGACACTGCCGCTGCTGAAACTTACGCGAACGAGACGTTCAAGAATATTATCGCTGAAGGTGGATACAAGCCGGAACAAGTGTTTAATATGGATGAGGCCGGCTTGTTTTGGAAGAGAATGCCGTTGCGAACTTTCCTGTTCAAAGAAGCCAAAGCTTCTGGCTTTAAAGCATTCAAGGATCGCGTTACCCTCGTGATGTGAGGCAATGCTGCTGGATTTTTCCTAAAGCCGGGGCTTATTTACAAGTCGAAAAATCTTCGCGCTTTGAAAAATAAAAATAAGAATCTCCTTCCCGTGTACTGGATGCATAATCAAAAAGCATGGATTACAAAGATGCTGACCTCCAACTAGTTCCACCAGTGTTTTATCCCACAAGTCAGCAAATATCTCGTAGATAAAGGCTTGCCATTCAAGATCCTTCTCCTTATGGATAACGCTGGTGGACACGCAACTGACCTGTCACATGAGGGCATTCAGGTTGAATTCCTGCCACCCAACACCATGTTATTAATTCAACCAATGGACCAGGGGGTTATCAGGGCATTCAAGGCCCTCTACACGAAGAATACCTTGGCGGACCTCGTTGCGTGTATGGATGCTGCCCAAGTAGATGAAGATGAAAATTTCAATTTGAAGGCATACTGGTGGAAGTACACCATAGCCATGTGCCTGCAGAACATTCAGAAGGCACTGCAAGAAATGAAACCTGCAACCGTTGATGCGAGCTGGAAGAAGTTGTGGCCCCAGATTGTTTACGACGACGAGGGATTTACTCCGTCTGAGATTCAACACTCTGCAATACGCAAATCTGTGCAGTTGGTTGCGACAATTGGAGGTGACGGGTTTGGCGAAATGACGACTGAAGACGTCGACGAATTGTTGGACTGCCATTCCCAGCCGCTGATTGACGCAGATCTTGAAGACCTGACGAAATCAGACGGTGAAAAAGACAGTGAAACGCAGGAAGAGACCCAAGAAAATGTCGAAGAATCGGGCTTAACATTAGAACGGCTTGCCAAGCTCTGCAACCTTGCAAAGGAGTTGAAAGAATTGTCGCAAGAGTGGGACGAGGATATGGTTCATTCCATGCAATTCTACAACAAAATCAATGAAGACATGACTCACTACAGGATGCTCTTTGAGCGAAAAAAGAAGCAGCAGCAGCAACTTCCGATCACAATGTTCTTCCAGCCTCGCAAAAAAGAGCCAGTTCCTCCTGCTAGTACGCCTTCGGAAGAAATTGAAGAAGTTTCCCAGGAAGAAGTTGAAGAGGTGTCCCAGGAAAAGACACCTCCGTCTGAAGAGACGTAAAATACTATCATTGGCTGCACTCTAGAAGACATCATCAGCTTCATCATCATCACTTCTACTGTGCAGCAAATTCATCGCCATCATCATTCAAGTTTTTCTTCAACTTCTTTCGTGGTGAGTACAGTAACAATCTTTATTTTTTACTTTAATATTCTAACATTTTAATATTTGTGCCTGTTTTAGTTTAGTAAGCATTAAGTTAAAGGGAAGGTTTTAAAAGTCTGAATATACATGCTATAACCTATCATATTTCTTTGTTTAAAATTTACATTTACTGTACGTACGTAAAACAAAACAATTCTCTCTCTCTCTCTCTCTCTCTCTCTCTCTCTCTCTCTCTCTCTCTCTCTCTCTCTCTCTCTCTCTCTCTCGTAAATTGTTTTCCTGCTTTGCTACGTATGTACTGTATGATTTTATATAGATACGATAAATAATATTTGTAATACTGTAACACATTTTCTAAAAGCTTTTACTGTAATATCATTATTTATCACTTTCATCATGCGCGTTAAATGCCTTCGTTTGTTTACTGAGCGTGGTTGTTTACTGAGCATACTTTATGACGCCGTTGTTTCAGGCAGCGTCTTAAAGAAAAACATTTCATTTGGAAGTTCTAAGAAAAATTAAGTAAAACATTGGTAAATAACAAAATCAACATACTGTACTGAATAATCAATATAATAGATGCAAAAAACGGATTTTGAGCGAAGCGAAAAATCTATTTTTGGGTGAGATAGCCATGGCGTCCTGATGGAAGGTTCCTTTTTGGTAGCTTCCTTGGGTATATAACTACTAAGATATTCCCAGAGAATTTAACCACAGGTTATCACAGAATTCTAACTTCTGGAGTGAGTATCCTAAAGGTTTCCCTTTAAGACATCGTATATCAACAGGGGACGCATGTATTAACGCGCCACATAGCTATCTGCACCCCACACAGAGTTAACACTTCGATATGGAGGGACGGAGAATAGCTGGGGAGCTGTTCCACAGCTAATCTCGTCCGTGGCTACTTTTGATACTCGAGACGTAAACAAACGGGCGCCATTGCTAAATGACGTCACGTCCGTCCTCATCCTGAAGCCAGTTGCTTGCCGATCACCATGATACAGCAGCGCAGGGTGGGACCTGACAAACTAAACGAAGTAGCAGGGAGGGTCCATCAGGACGCCATGGCTATCTCACCCAAAAATAGATTTTTCGCTTCGCTCAAAATCCGTTTTTTGGGCTCAAGCCATGGCGCCCTGATGGAAGAGTACCAGAGAATCAATGCATCGTGGTAGATTTTCCCCTTGTAGTATAAGTGCCTAGGGCTTTGACAGGATAAGCATAGTAACCTCAATAAGAGAACCGATGGGAAGAAACTTCCTGCCCCCCTTGGCAGCGAAGTCCCAACGGACCATGCCGAAGATCAAAGTGGTCATCGAAGGGCTACTCACCTTACTGGGAGAACATGAAGAACTCGGAGACAAGACTGAATGGTTGGCATTCATATAGGAACATTCACAAAGGCAGACAAGTGGTGGTTAGGCACTGTATGTGAATAGAGTCGTCTGGTCTCTAAGGTATGATGTAAGTAAGTATTCGAGTAGGAATATTACATTGCAGAAGTGAGTATATGATACGGGTTGAACCCTTAGTCATCTTCATCGACATGAGAGGAAGGGGATAATAAAACTATGACAGTCATGTATTTCATAGTATAAGTAGGAGCGGATTGAGACGCACAAGTAATAAAATAGAAATTTTATTTCACCATTGCAGAACATGTTAAGGAAATGCAATAAAATTGTAAAAGTTATTTACAATAAATTATAAGGTGCATAGTCATGAAAAACTTGCTCTTGAATCTGGAAGGGAATTTCAAATTATTAGTAGGCACTCGTTCCAGAGGAACGTCAGTCTATTAAAATAAAACACATCATGCTCTAGGCATGCGGCACTCATGTGACGACTATGACATTTCACCTGGGAGAAGAACAGTCTATGAAAAAACACTAAGTGTTTTTTAAATCACTACGTATCACGCGAGGGTCAACATAGGCACCCGAGGAGTTAGAGTCCCAAGTAACTCACTGTTCTATGCAGAGTTAGGTGCAGGTTTCATAACACTACCTGCGGCTACCACAAATGTTTGACTTCGTGCACTTGTTTCGCACAATGTTTGAAGAAAACACGCGAGGATTTCCAGCCTGTGAAACTCTTAAGACTTTCGAAATCCATACTCTGAAAGAAATTCAGAGACGATGCAACTTTTCTAGGATCGTGACCGGCGGGTGACTGTCAGGATCCGCTCTGCGAATGAAGTAGGTGATTTTCGCTCTTAGTTGTTTCAGTGACAGGTCGCTGTCCGAAGTTTCTCCTTTAAAGAGTTGGCCTCCACCAAAGTCCGAAGTTCTATGAAGATAGACCTTGAGGCTCTCTACTGGACATAGAGAGGCATCTTCTTTCAGGGGGCATATTCTCCAAGGGCCCGATCTTTTGGTGGGTAATTAGTTTTTGGCGAGAAACGTCAGATCCGGGAAGAGGGTGAGGTCACCTGAATCTGTAAACAGGATGTGGCCCTTGTCCCTTGATAATGCCACTATTTCGCTGACTCGGGCTCCTGAAGCAAGAGCAAAAGAAAGATAACTTTCTGAGTCAGATCCTTGAGAGGGCACGAATCATTGTCCAAGTTGGAGGCAAAATGGAGTTTATTGAAGATGTCGTTGGACAGATCAATCTGGAAGGCATACATAAGTGGTCTAGTCAAGGTCGATTTGCAAGTAGAAATCGTGTTGGCTGCCAAGCCCTGTCCGTGAAGGTGAATAAAGAAGGACATGCAAAAATCAATGGTGATTTCCGTAGGATTTTTGCCTTGACGAATGAGACCCATTTTCTCCAGGATGATTCGTATTGCCGTCGTGTGGATTCGGTCTTGTATTCCTCGAGGAAGTCTAGACTTTTCTTCAAGATCCCAAACCTTTTCTTCGCGACTAGGGAGAGAAAATCATGAGATGAAGGTCCTTGATTTTCGATGATGAAGCGAAGACAGTCGACTTCTGTACTTGCTGGGAGAGTACTGGGCCCGGGAGAGGGATCAGCGTGGGCTGCAGCTCTAGGACCAGGGGGTACCAATTGCTCCGGGGCCACTTGGGAGCCACTAGGGCCGCTGTCCCTTTGAAGGTTCTCAGCTTGGAGAGGACTTTCAGCAGAAGTTTGGTGGGAGGGAACAGGTAGATCTTGGACCATCTGTTCCAGTCCAGTGACATGGCGTCCACTGCTTCTGCCTTGGGGTCCTCGGACGGGGCTACATATCGAGGAAGTTGATTATTGTCGCTCGTTGCGAAGAGATCGGTCTGAAGTTCTGGGACTTGGTGAGAGATGAAGGAGAATGATCTTGCGTCTAGAGACCATTCCGACTCTATCGGACTTGTCCGGGATAGAGCGTCCGCCGTCACGTTGCGGGATCCTTGTAGGTGAACTGCAGACAGGTGCCATTTCTTCTTCTCTGCCAGACGGAAGATTGTCAGAAGCACCTGATTATCTGGGGCGATCTTGAGCCTTGGCGATTGAGACATCGAACTACCACAAAGTTGTCTAGGGATAGACGAATATGGATCGAGGGAGGCGGGGAGAGTTTCTTCAGCGTTAGAAGGACCGCCATGGCCTCCAAGATGTTGATGTGAAACGTCTTGAATAGGGGAGACCATGTGCCTTGAGCCTATTTTTGGTGGGAGTGACCTCCCCAACCCTCCAGCGAAGCATCCGTGTGGATGTTGAGTGATGGAGGTGAGTGTTGAAGAGAAATGGACCTTTTCAGGGCCTTTGCTTCCGACCACGGCTTGAGGAGCAGCCGAAGTCCATTTGGGAGCCGTCTATTGAGGTCTCTTCGAGCGATGGATGCGGAACGTCTCCAGACTCCCGCGGCATCCTTTAGCTGTGCACGTAGCACTGGGTTTGTCACTGAGGCGAACTGTAGAGAGCCTAGAACTCGTTCCTGCTGACGTTTTGAGATCCGTTTGGATTTCAGCAGTCGCTTGACAGACCCTGCTATTTCCTTCCTTTTCTTCTGGGGGATGGAAAGGCGGTGTGACTGAGGGTTCCACTGGGTTCTTAGCCATTGGAACCTTTGAGCTGGAGAGAGGTGAGATTTCTTCGCGTTTATCTTGAATCCCAGGTGTTCTAGGAACTGGGTGACTTTGTTGCAGGATTTTAAATAATCCTCGGGCGATGGAGCCCAGGCTAGCCAGTCGTCGAGGTAGGCCATCACCTGGACGTCTCGGAGGCGCAGCTGTTGAACGATGGCATCTGCCAGCTTTGTGAAGATCCGAGGGGCCACGTTGAGGCCGAAGGGCATGGCCCTGAAGGCGTAGCTTTTCCCTTTGGAGTCGAAATCCTAGGTAGGAGGAAGCGTGGTGGTTCATTGGAATGCACCAATAGGTATCCGCCAGGTCTATGGAGACCGTGTAGGAACCCTGAGGCAGAGGAGTCCTTATCTGATGAAGAGTCAGCATCTTGAACTTGTTGTTCGCTATGAACTTGTTGAGGGGGGATAAGTCTAGAATGACTCTGAGCTTGTCGGAGTCCTTCTTGGGGACGCAAAACAGTCTCCATTGGAACCTGGTTGACTTTACCCTCCTAATCACCTTCTTGTTCAAGAGATCTAGGACATATTCTTCCAGAAGGGGGGAGATTGTTGGAAGAATTGCTGGAAGGTTGGGGGTGGTTGAGTCCAACTCCAGCCTAGACACTTGTCGACGATGCTGTGTGCCCAGGGATCGAAGGTCCGACGATCCTGGAATTGGCGGAGTCTTCCTCCCACCGGAAGCACTTCATTGCTTCTGGTGTCCCGAGGGTGTACCACCTCGGCCGCTAGCTCCCTTTCCTCCTCTGCCTCTGGAGGGACGGCGAGATGCGTCTCTGCCTGCACCTCTGCTTGAGCCTCAACCTTTGGGACGAAAGGTAGTCGTCTGTTGCTCAAGGGCTGGGGTGAAAACCGATGATTGGGGCAAGACCGGTTGGGTGACCAGCTGAAAGGTCTTTTGTGGCTGAGCAGCCACTTGGGGAGTAGCGGGTCCCGGAAACTGCCGTCTCAGTTGACGTTGCTGGGGTTTCGGCTTGGAGGATCTCCTCTTAGGTTGAGGGCCGTCGTCCTGAGAGGATTTCCTCTTCTTCGACATGCCCCACTTGTGAAGAAGGTTCCTGTTCTCCGTGGCGGCCTTGTCGGTAATCTCTTTCACCAGATCAGAGGGAAAGAGGTGCTTACCCCAGATGTTGGAGGAAATCAGCCTCCGGGGTTCGTGTCTCACTGTGGCACTTGAGAACATGAATTCACGACAGGCTCTCCGAGCCTTCATGAAGCTGTATAAGTCCTTGACTACAGTCGCCAGATGCGTCTTGGCGAGCACCATGTAGTGGTCGGGGACTCTAGTGTCACCGGCCATGACGTCAAGCTGGACCTGGAGGGACATGGATGCGGCAAGCCTTTCTTTCGTATCTTGTTCCCGACGAAGGAGGTGGTCATTAAGTTTCGAGAGGTCTCCGTTAAACTGATGTCCAGCAACGTCAGGATCTAGTTTTCCCACCACGAAGGTATGTTGGACATCCTTCCAGTGTCGAGCATCGGGGGAAGTGACTAGGGAGAAGGGTCTGCACTCCTCCAGTGCAGGGCAAGGTTTCCCTTCTTCCACTGTCCTGTGTACCGCTGCGAAGGCCTTTTCCATGAAGGGGAGGATCGCATCATCAGGTGCGACGTAGGTAGGGTGCTTCTTGCTCAACGCCGGAAGCTTTGAGCAGGTAAAACCCCTACTTTTAAGGGTGTTGGCCATCATAGCCTGGGCCTTCGGGAGATCGAACACTATCACCTCCTTAGGTTCGGTCTCTTCTTTAGAGGCAGGTTCGGATCGAAGCCGGACGTAACAGTCCGGGTAAGCCTGAAAACTTGGGAAGATTTTCACTTCTTCCAGGACAACCGAGCCGACCTTCTCACTGATGAAGATCCTGCCCGTTGCGATCGGCATATGCTCGGCATACCTCCAGGGGTTGGCGTGCGAGCATGCAGGGAGGTCCTTAACCGAATTCCTTTTCGGCTACTTGGAACTTCCCATGGTCCTGATGTATTCGTGTGTCTCACGGAGTTTCTTGTCCATGATGGCTTCGAGCGTCCGAAACATCTCCTGGGCGCTGGTTGGGATGGGGTCCGAGGTGGCGGAGGTAGACGGGAGTGATACTTCCGTCGGTGTAGGAGTTGGGGTGGTGGTGGAAGGCGAAGCGACCTCTTGCTCCGACCCAGCGTATTCCACTTGGTCCTATTCATAGTCCAATTCTTCGGCCATGAGGTTCCTCTCCGTTGTCTCCGACACTTCCGACATACATTCCGCGTTGTCGGTATCCAGGCGACACTCGTGCATAGACTGAGCCATGACAACATCGGGTTCCACCGTGATCTGGACGGTGGGGATCTGATCCTTGGGGACCACAGAGTCTGGGGATGCCTTTGGGAACAGTAAGGCCCTCAAGTCTTCGGTGGCAAGGTATGGTCCAGTGGCGTTCTTCTAGAAGCCACGCACCCATTTGCATAGCTTCTCTCGAGAAGCGTCTCTAACCTCCGCTGAGGGAGGGTTATTGAACGCCTCGACCAGGCGTTCCTGGTAGACCGTACAGTTCAGTGGGTCCCAGAACTTCAGATCACCTTTTTTGTTTGCACAAGGGGCGTGAGTCCTACACGCCGTGTGCCCATAAAAGTGCGGGCGCTTCACTCCACAGAAGCCATGGTCGCACTTCACGTACTCCTCCTGTAAGAGAAAGAGGACATGAGTATGGGGGAGTCATAAGGATGACTTCTATTTTAAGGTTAAGTATTAAGTGATTAATCTTTAACCTAATATTAAGTGGTAGAAATACTGTGACGTTCAGAGAGTGGGCGGAAAAGAAAGAGATAGACACATCCTCCGTGTAACCCGCCCGGCCGGTTACCGTAACCTTATCCGTAGGCAATTTGTTGTGACCGAGGACACAGGGCAGAATTCAACATAGCATGCCGTGAAGGCAGTGGGAATTCTAGTGGGGATTGCCAAGGATATAGAACTGGGACTGAGGCCACTCAGACCCAAGGATTGGGAACGTAAAAGATCCCATAGGGTAACGGTTTCCGGTAACCGGCCGTGCTAAGATACACGTAGCATGCTGGAAATCTGTGATATGCAAGAAGACAGCATGGTTACTAATGGAACGGTAAGGCAATACCTATCCATTATGTAATCAAACCATCTGGTTGCGATGTAGGGCTATCAACATCAGATGATAGCTAGTAGAAGGGGGTGCAAGTCGCCTTGACGCCTCCGTAAGGCTCCGGCAGACCGCCGGCACGCCGGAGGACGCTCCAGCAGAGTTTCTGGCATTAGGGAAGACAATATAGAAGTCAAGAGTAATACCAGGGTGGCAGCACGCCGGCGGGGAGCGGCGGCTCTGGCAGCCGGAGATTGCCGGATTGGTGACAGGAACAAGGATGGTTATAGCAGAACCGGACTGCCGGCAGCGGATGCCGGCCGGTGGACGGACGACTGAAGCTATGAGGAAAGAAGGAAGGCCATCGGCTAGGCGCCGGCGGCAGGCGGCAGTCCCCCGGCACACGGAGGACTAACGGCCCAGAGGGCAAGGGGTAAGTCATCAAGGTAGGAGGTGGGTATCACCGACAGTAGAGGCGGCAAGGGACCGGCACCAGGATAGTGAAAGAGACAGCAGGGGGGGATGTAGGGGTCCGGCCACGGACCCCAAGGCATCCCACCTGAGTGGGTGTACCCATGATAGAGGCTAGCCCTATCACCCAGAAGCAGGGGCCGCAGAGGACCGGGAGCTAAGGGAGCCCAAGGGAGGGCAGGGAACACCCAAGAGGGGGGAGAACCCCTGTAGACAGAATGCATCCAGTGGTTAACCCCATAGGACACTATGAAGGGTATACGTACCAGAGCGGACTGCACACAGGAGCTCAAGGTAGCCCTATCACTCCACCCTAAGGAGGAGTTGTAGGACAGGGGACAGATGGGTATAGACTAACCTAAGTATAGGCTAGGCCATACAAGAGAAAGGTGGGGAGGGGAGAAGAGAAGGGTCTGCTGTGGAGGAGGTTCTGTACCAGAGCGGCCACCAAGGAAGGGAGGACACTCCCTAGCCTAAGGTAAGGCAGCCTGTCTGAAAACGGTGCATGGGTATCGTTTCAGCAAGGTACAGAACTAACCCCTCGAAAACCTAACCTAGAGCAGGGATGTTACACCCTGAACTAGGAAGGATGGAAGACGTATCGCTATTGCAGGGAAGGTCGGAGACCTAGCCCCAGCAATAGAGGAAGGACTAGCCGTTCCTCATTCTCGGACGCAACCCTAAGGGGGGATCATTCCCTTAGGGAGGACAGAGAAGTGATATAATACTCTGATATGAGCTTGATCCCCTTACGTGGTAGGGGGAGCAAGGCTACACAGAGGGGATGCCCTAAGGCAGGGGATGAAGGAAGCATATAGGGGTCCTACTTGGTCCCTGAAGGCGAAAACACTTGCATCACAGTCAATAGTATTGTAAAATAATGCCACTATCTTCATAAATAAACCTAGGATCACTGATAAATATCATGCATGAACACTGATATAAGCGCTTTGGCCTTGGGGCTATACTAGCCAACTGGTATGGGGTCAGTTGATGACCGATAATAAAGCGTCAAAACACGATATAAAAGTTCCTAGCTATGAAGACTAAATAACTAATAGTATCGATTAGTTAATGAGGCCGGAAAACGCTGTTTAGGCTATCTAAATAAGGCATGCAAAACAACAGCGACGCCATAAAATGGCCGGTCCGGTCGAGGCACAGCTCTGCCACAAAACATCAAATATCTCGAAAAGTAAAAGTTAATTTACGGTCAGAGCTTATTTAAACAATACTGGAACCTTGTACTCAACTTTCCAGAAGAAGGCGAGGCCGATGGTAGAGACATGGCTAAGATGCAAGTCGATAAAGATCACACAGGGAAAAGTCCGAATAGTAAGGCAAGCTACTAAATGAAGGATAAGGACGGACGTGACGTCATTTAGCAATGGCGCCCGTTTGTTTACGTCTCGAGTACCAAAAGTAGCCACGGACGAGATTAGCTGTGGAATAGCTCCCCAGCTATTCTCCGTCCCTCCATATCGAAGTGTTAACTCTGTATGGGGTGCAGATAGCTATGTGGCGCGTTAATACATGCGTCCCCTGTTGATATACGATGTCTTAAAGGGAAACCTTTAGGATACTCACTCCAGAAGTTAGAATTCTGTGATAACCTGTGGTTAAATTCTCTGGGAATATCTTAGTAGTTATATACCCAAGGAAGCTACCAAAAAGGAATCTTCCATCAGGACGCCATGGCTTGAGCCCAAAAACTAACCTATACACAGATGTGTAAATGCGTTTGTTTCTTCATTATGATCAGAGATAAACGTAAACAAAACATTGGTTGCCATTTTTTATCGTGCTTTTTGGCGTGTTTAGGAAACGCATGATATAAAATCGCCTTTAATATTTGTGCCTGTTTTAGTTTAGGGTACTGTAGTACATGCATTAAGTGTTCTGTACATTAAAGGGTAGTTTGTTAACAGTACTACATACAAGGGAAGGTTTTAAAAGTCTGAATATACATATTAAATAAATACGTAAATATGGTGTCACTACTTCGCGGATTTTCACCTATCGCGGTCGGGTCTGGAACCTATCTACCGCGATAAACGTGGGCTTACTGTATATGTAAAATTACATGTTTAAATACATGACCTAAGAGGTCAATATGGAAGAGGGGTGAGTGTGAGAAATGCCATAGTCATGTCATAACTAGGATGCGAATGCCAAACCTCAGCAATGTAACATTTTTATGAAGAATAAACACAAATACGAATCGTAAGAAAGAGTTGTATCGCCACCGGATGCAGGTGTCTTCCTATATTAATGTTTAGTTTACATTATGTGTATAAATGCTGAGATAACTGACTATACGATATCTGTGATATCGATATTTTAGCCAGTTCTTACTTAGATGTCATACGGAATGGTCATTCAACCAAACCATCTATACTCCTGTGATGGAGATGTCAATAACTGTTTTTAAAGGAATAAACGATTTAAAGTTAACTTATCTAGACTTACTTGAAGATGTAACATACCGAGTCTAATATACAACACATTGAAGATGACATTTGATGGGAACCCGAATGTGTGTTAATAACAGTATCACACCAATATATATATACATATATGTGTGTGTTTGTACACACATATAAAATTGAAACAGGCAACACCAAAGACCATTTGAGAATACCGTAAGGGTTTTATTGTAGTGTATTACAGGGCAATGTAACCTAGGAAAACAACTACTTTTTCTTATAGAAAAAATTACGCTCTCTTCGAAAATGACACTCGTTCCCGTCGCAAATGAAATTTAAGAAATATATATACATCTATATCCTACAATAATGGGGGACCCCCAGTGGGAACTCGGGGTTTTGGGTGGGGAAAACATACTGGGGAAACGATATATAATCGTAAAACAAGCCTTTTCTTCTCTATACATTACCTTCTAGAATGTATTATAATCGGAGGATAATACAAAACAGTATATCTGGATAAACTTTGGAGGCTCCGTTGCAAAGATTATTTCATGAAAAAATACAATAACTAGTGCTGCCAACGTCTGATGTAGATCAAATGTTAGCATTCAAGGCTAACAATAGCACCCGTACGTACGTACGTACGTTAGTGCATACCAGTTTTCGACTTACGCAAAAATCCCTCCCCCTGCGCAGAAGCCCCCCCCCCCCCAATTACTCATTTTATTATCATAAACCTTTTAAAATCATCTCATTTTATATTCCCATTCAATATTATTTACCATACATTCCATTCTATCTTCCTATATTGGCTCTATTTCCTTTGTTATTTCCTTTTCACTCCCCAGTTTCATATAAATACTTGCTCTGGACTAGTTTCCCTATCCAGTTCATGGTAAAATCATCTCATTTTATATTCCCATTCAATATTATTCATCATTCATTTCATTGTATCTTCCTATATTGTTTTTATTTCTTTTCTTATTTCCTTTTCACATAAATACTTTCTCTGTACTAGTTTCCCTATTTAGTTCATTCATGTTTACCCTCTAGACTCCGTTGTTTTTCCCTTAACCAATCACGAACCGATACGTATTCAAAGTCTATACAAGGGGGTTGTCAACTGGTATTTCCCTACCACCTTCCTTTATCTCTTTGAGTGGTCTGTTCATACCCCTTCCACCAAATCCTTTTCCCTTGAAACCTTTGTCTTTGTAAGGTGTCCTCATTTCGAGTGAGATTTATTTTTTTCGTATTTTTCGATGGAGGAAGTTATAGAAACTTATAACGGCTGCAGTATTCCGTACCTAAAAGCATTTGCTAAATTCCATGGTGATTTTTATGATTCTTCAACCAATGTTGATAATTTCCTGAAAGCACACAACGTAATTCCTCATCGCTTACAGTGCCCCAAGTGCCATTCCCTTCTATCTTATAGGAAAGACATTCACATGTTTTATTGTAATACTGAAACTAGCATACCTAAAACCAAGAAGAAACGTCGTTGTAGTTATACTGTTACTTCTTATAAAAGTACATTTTTGGGAAAAAGTCGTCTACCCCCACGGAAGATAATATTATTTGCAAACCACTTTTTGCATAAACATTGGGACCATGAGACCCTCATGGCGGGTATCGACATATCCTTCAAAACTAGTGTCGATTGGAGAAGTTTCTGTTCCGAAGTTACCGAATACTTCTTCGATAATCAAGAGGCGATTGGTGGTCATGGAATAATAGTTGAAATAGACGAATCTCATTTTTGTAAAGCTAAATACAACCGTGGTAGACCGTTAAGGGCCATATGGGTCTTTGGGGGTATTGAACGTGAATCAAAGAAATTTTTCATTACCCCTTTAGTCCCCCCCCCCCCTTTCTACTAAACGAGATGCTGCTACTCATTCAGAAATATATCAAACCTGGTAGTGTTATTATCAGTGATAAGTGGTCTGCCTACAACTTTCTTTCGGAAATTGGTTACGAACATAAGACTATTAATCATTCTGAACATTTCGTTGACCCCAAGACCCAACCATCCATACTTAAAATAGAGAACGGCTCTGGAGAGAAGTGAAGGAGTGGGTTCAGAGACCTGGAATGAAGACTGAATATTTCAAGCAATATTTTTCCAGGTTCTTTTTTACCCACTACTACCCAGAACATACGTTACTGCACCACTTCTTCATTACTGCCAGTAGCCTCTACCCTCCGATACAACAACAGCCAATGGACCCCCTAGACTCACAAGACACCGATGCCCCTCATCCATCCACATCTCAGTCATAGGAGTTAAGCCGTCAGTCTCACCCTCCCGTGACCCACAAGTTTCGTCGTCGTCTTCATATAGGCAAGTCATTCCTCAATAGTCATTATATGTGTTTTGTGACCGGGGAACTTCTAGGTTAGTTTAGGTGGGTTTGTTAGGTTCTGTGCCCTTTTTGTACTTTTTATATATTGTGTAAAAGTTATATGGACAAATTATTTAAAATACGTATGGAAATATCTAACATTGCTATCGTTAGCAATGTCACTGCACCGTTGGTAACTCTGTGTATCATAACTCAACGTTGGTAGCACTGTGTATCACTGGTAACGTTGCTAATGTTATCGATCCCCGTACATTCGTAAGAGAAGTGACACTGTTGAACAAGTGCTTATATTTAAATATTTTAACACAACATATATGGCAACAGTGATTATATTTAACCATTTTAACAGAAAATATATGTTTTCCTGTAGGAAATAATGTGATTTAACCGGTTTTCACCTTCATTTCATCCGTAATAACAGCAACCAATTCGTCAACTTAAAGTTAGCCGAATAGGTTGATCTGAATGTTTGCGGTTGAAATGAAGGTCAAAATCAGTTAAATCACGTTATTTACCATAGGAAAACATATATTTTCTGTTCGAAATCACACCCTGTAATACAATACAAATTTACTGTGTTTCCCATGCATGAAAATTGTCACCAAATTTTCAAGTGAAGCTATTCGGCTTATCCCATAATATATTTTATTCCCTAAAAGAGTGTGGGATTATAGACATTATTCCGTAAAATAATAGAGAATTAAACCCCTATCATTCAATTAAATAGCACAGAATTAAATATGCTTCTAAATCTAAATAAAAATGTAGGCAGCAAGTAATGTTTACATTGGAGACCTGTACTCACGTGCGTCGTGTATTCACATCCAGCTGTCAAAACGAGTCTACGACGATCAAAGAAAAAAATAACAAGGAAAACATTTTGGCTTGGTTTTGCTTTTGTAGTTGTTATTCTGCATTACACTTTGGCATGTAATATATATATAAATTGATACTGAGTCACAATAAACGCTCACAATACAAATTTCACACAACACAAACGTTTTGGCAAAGATTCTTCTTCTTCTTTAGATTGCCCGGAGCTTCTCTCCGGACAGGGACTTTTTGACGGTGCGTCTAGCCCCTAGTAGTCGTCTTTGTAAACAAACTCTTTTGAATGAAATCCCGTTGTTCACTGCTTTGCCAAACATTTCTCCTTCATTACAAAACAGATCTAAAAAAAAAAAAATGTTGAAAGACCCAATATACCGATTTTTTTTTTTTTTTTTTTTTTTTTTTGCACTTGAAGAAGATACACCGCTTATATTTCTCAAAAGTAAAAATTCAGTTATCACATATCTAAAATTTTAAATGAACCACAAGTATTTAATGAAACGTTATCAATGAAAAGAACATTCCTTCCCAAGTTACTCCTACATTAAGGGGTTGGTTGCCTGATGCGCCCTCTCCAATGCCTTCCAGTAAAGGCAACCTCTCCCAGCAAATATCTTCTCTCCCTATCAATCCTTCCGCCCTAACAGGTTTCTTCCAAGGTTCCCTCCTTCCTTTATCACCATCCTTACTTAAAGTGTGTCCATACCATGTTGTTCGTGACACACTTATCATCTCTCTAATCTTTACTACGCCTGCCATTCTTCTTGTTTCTGTAATTTGTATTACGGCTTAACTTCATCTCCCATAACTTACACTAATTTCAGCTAAATCGGTTTTAAGGGATTCAGCAATCACAGGTCTACCTAAATTCTCTTATTTTTCCCCCAGACGAGGGCCGAAGAATATATTCCCATTAGAGGAAGTGGATCAGAAGAAAGAACAAGGGTAAATGTGTTTTAAGCTCAAATCAAAATAACTTTGTATAGATTGCCCTGAGTAGTAAAGCTTTGCTGATTATGACGATACACAAACCTCTCACCACATTAAGGTGTATCTACTTAGAAACGGACACACACACACACACACAAACATACATACATATATATATATATATATATATATATATATATATATATATATATATATATATATGTATATATATATATATATATATATATATATATATATATATATATATATATATATATATATATATATATATATATATATATATATATATACATATATATATCAGGATAAAGATTTTACTCAATTTTCTTTGCTGAAATCTAATAAGTTACCTTGGAAAATATAGAAATAGAAATACACTCGTTGTGTCTTTCAAAAATGTGTGTATGATAAGAGACTCTTCCTTGAAAAAGGAAGAATTTTAAGCCTCACCCGCCCCGGAAGGAGAGAGTTTTACCTTGGCTTCCACATACATTGATCCGACATGCAGTTGCTCGGTTTCAGCTGCAGGGAATATTGCGCCAGTAGGAAGTTCTGAAGACGCCGCCGATTTCTATCTCGGATCCAGAGGAAGGAGAGATTGTCAAAGGAAATGGATCTCTTCGCTTGGATAAAACTACACGGTTTCTTTTTTTACCCTTTCAAAAATTACATTATGAAATCGAAATGTATAAAACTAAACCGTAGTGATAGTATCTTATTGAAAATAACATACTCAAAACTAAATAATAATAAAACAGCGCTATTTTAGTGATATTTTATACTAAATAAACCATACTGATAATGTAATTAAATAAAAAAATTTGTTTCAATCTGGATTATTGGAGGATACTGTAAAACAAAATATTTTTTCCTTAAATAAATATTTTGATAATTTTCTGAGAAAAATACTGAACACAATCAATCAAACCGGGATACAAATTCCTATTATGAATATTGTAGATGTTATTGCTAGTTTCCATCTCAAATTCGAGGTACATTACTTGCCCAGAACGTACTGGGAAATACACAACACAGGAGGCAGTCAATTAGGGTCGCGTTTCAATAATAATAGGAAGCGGCCACAACTAGGTTGTAAGTTGACCAAGGCACCAGCTACCCGCTGACATACTACCGCTAGAGAGTTATTTGGTCCTTTGACTGGTCAGACAGTATTACATTGGATCCCACTCTCTGGCTACGGCTCTTCCATCTTTGACGACACATACACAAAATATTCTCGCCTATTCTTTACACATTCCCCTCTTTCCTCATACAATTGACAACACTGAAATGACCAAACAATTCTTCTCTCGAGACGTTAATTGTTCAGTGGCTACTCTTCTCTTGATAAGGGTAGAAGAGACTTTAGCTATGGTACGTAGCTCTTCTAGGAGGACACTCCAAAATCAAACCATTGCTCTAAAGTCTTGAATAGTGCCACAGCCGCTGTCCCATGGTCTTCCACTGTCTTGGGTTAGAGATATCTTGCTTGAGGGTACACTTGGGTACACTATTCTATCTTGTTTCTCTTCCTCTTGTTATTTTCAAGTTTTTATAGTTTATACATGACAGCTTTATTTTAATGTTACTGTTCGTAATCTTCGCTTGTAAATTTTCCTTGTTTCTTTTCCTCACTCAGCTATTTTTCCCTGTTGGAGCCCTTGGGTTTATAGTATCCTGCTTTTCCAACTAGGGTTGTAGCATAGAAAGTAATAATAATAATAATAATAATAATAATAATAATAATAACTGCGTTTATAAAAAAAAATCACACTATCACAGGTGAATAGTAATTTAATGCTTGTGCTTTATCTATTCCACATTTCAAAAAATTAACTAAAAATTAAATGCAATGAAGCATATACTTATAGACAACGTTTATTCCATATCACTCTTTTTACCCGGTAATTTGGAGGGAAACATTTAGCGGGCCCTAACGACTCTGGTGTGTAGGGGGGAAAAAAAAAAGGGGGGGGGGGGGCATTTCAATAGTCCACATACATTTATATTCATTTTTGTTACCAAAATGAAAAGATATTCAACCATGATGATTCATAATTGTTGACAATATAAAAAAAACTAAAAAATTAGAACGAATAAATGAAGCCAATAGCTTCGTTAGTCCATTCAATTAAAACGCCTTTTTTGTGTATCATTAATTTGAAGTAAATCCTCTGGTTCCTTTCAATATGAGGAAAAATAAAGATATCTTGAATTTCAGTAAAATGTGGAGAAACACTTAAGAAAACTCATTACTTAAGAATAAATAGAGAAAAAGGGTGAGTGATGGAAATGTTTTATAATAACCACTCAAATGGAGAAAAAGAAAAAAAGAAAAGAAAAAAAAAGAAAAGGGCTTTAGATGAAAAATGAACAAATTTGGAACAGAATTAAATCACATATTTTCTAATGCCAGTAACTTACAAGAATGATTGTGATATGTCTTTTACATTGCATACACACACACACACACACACACACACAACATATATATATATATATATATATATATATATATATATATATATATATATATATATATTTATATATATATATATATATATATATATATATATATATATATATATATATATATATATATATATATATATATATATATACAGTATGTGTGTGGAAGAGAGAGAGAGAGAGAGAGAGAGAGAGAGAGAGAGAGAGAGAGAGAGAGAGAGAGACGTCGTGCTGAATTATAAAATGAAGAACGGGAAATTCGCAGACATTTCTTGCTTTTTAATCCTAAACTAGAGAGGCTAAAAAATGCAAAAAGCTCTTCCATTTGATTTTTGCTAATCACAGACTTATTTACCCCGTAGACAAGCAAAGAATGTTTAAGTAACCAGTTTAAAGTAATCGTTTTAATCATTTAAAATAAATTTTAGTTAAGACAAGTATAAGAATTGGCGTCGTCTTCTTCAAGGAGACGACTTTGATGAGAAGAAATCCCTTTGAGTCTCTCCTGTTCAGATGAAATACGATTGTTGTATTCCTTAACAAGACTAATAAAATCAATAAAAGTCTTCGATTCGTGCGACAAGTCCGAAAACTGGAGGGATAAGACCAAAGTAAAGCTGTACTTCTGTTGAAAAAACTAAGAAAATGAGAGAAAACTAGAAATGTGAAAGCAATGCCCCAGAAAGGAAACAAAAAAACTAATGTGTAAATGAAACCAAAAAGAAAACTAGACAGGATTTTCGAATGCGAACTATGTAATCTCTCAAAGGAAATATTTAAAAAAAAAAAAAAACATTTGAAAACTACAAATATTGATGGAGGTGAGAACGTAAAAAAAAATTGAATTGATACCATAATTAAATCAAGGATGTCTGTGGCACGGAATCCTCTGAAACTGAAATCGTCACCTTTTATTAAATGCTCTGTAATTCATAAGTATACCTGATGAATGGCAAACGATTATTCATCTTTTTATAAAAAATAATAATTCCTATAAAGTTATTCTGAAACTTAAATCATCCACTTTTAATAAATGTTCGGTGACTTAAAAGTATAGCCGACGAATAACAAACGTTTATAATAATAATAATAATAATAATAATAATAATAATAATAATAATAATAATAATAATAATAATAATAATAAAAATAATAATAATAATAATAATAATAATAATTCCTTCGATAAATCATTTAAAATTCTTCTGAAACTTAAATCATCACCTTTCAATAAATGCTCAGTAACTTGTAAGTATACCTGACAATTGACAAACGATTATTCATCTTTTTATAAAAAAATAATAATTCCTTAGATAAATGATTAACAATGTTTACAATAAATGAATTCCATTGTATTAAAAATGTCATGGTGCCTCTTACCTGTCCATTTCAATAAGTAAAGTTATTCAGACAACCGCACCTGAAGTATGAATAAGCCAAAGCATAAATATGATACGTAGGTCAAAGGTCGAGTAAGGAAACGCAGGAGGTCAAACCATAATATGTAGGAGGAAACTAAATAGCTGGAGTTTTTAATGACCTTTAATTTAAAGTAGTTAAAAAGACCATACGTATAATTGTGAAGGGAAATCGTTAGATTAATTCGAATGATCAGAGCGATAAAACAAACACACAATTTCATTCATTCGATTCTTTCTTCTTATCGATGAAATTTATAAATTAACGAAACTTGTTTATCACATTTAGATCAAAACGAATTATATAAAAGTTAGGAGAGTTGACATAAAAATAATTAAAAAGGTAAGCGGTGACTAAACAGTTTTACTAAATATTTTGGAATTGGATGTACGTAACTTTTTTTTTTATTAAATCATTTAACTGATTATCAACTTCATTTCCCTTGAAATGGCGGTAACTTTTTAATATCAGTTATAAGATGAGTATATAATTATATTACTAAATGTGAGGAGAAAATCGAAGGCGTCTCTCTCTCTCTCTCTCTCTCTCTCTCTCTCTCTCTCTCTCTCTCTCTCTCTCTCTCTCAGATAAGATATTTCTTTGAAACAATTGAATATTTGTGGCTTGATTTTTTTTATTTGACTGCTTCTTCTTGAAAAAAAAAATGAATAATAACATATAATAAATAATAATAATAAGTAGCAGATAATAATAACAATAAATAATAATAATAAATAAGTAATAATAAATAGTAATAAATAATAAGTTATAATGATAATAAAAATAATAAATAATGAGTAATAAATAATAAATAAAAATAAATGTATATCAAATATGAAAATAAATAATAATCTAAATAATAACAATGATAATAGTAGTAGTAGTAGTAGTAGTAGTAGTAGTAGTAGTAGTTGTAGTAGTAGTAGTAGTAGTAGTAGTAATAATAATAATATTTATTATTATTATTGTTATAATTATTATTATGATATTAGAGAATATTGCAGAAACGCCATTCTAAGTGTAAGATATAATAGCCAACATCTTGTCAGTCATCAATTTATCTAGAAGTATTGCCTAAGAAATTTTATATTTTCTTAAAATTTATAAGTAAAAAAAAAAAGGAAAAATATAAGAAGTTCTGTACATTTATATTAAAAATAAAAAAAAATCCGAATTATTCCTCAAATTCTAAAGGAAGAAATATAAATAGGAGAACAGAACAATACAACTGATAACTCCAACAAACAGGTACAGAGTCAAATTGAATAGATCGCCGAGACTCCAGTCATTATTTCTACACAAGGGTTGTGGTGGCTGATGTGGTAACATCCCTGACTGGTGAACGCCGGACTGGGGTTCGAATCCCGCACAAACTCGTTAGTTTCTTTGGTCACTGCAACTTCACCATCCTTGTTAGCTAATGATGAGGGTTTGGGGGATCCTATAGGTCTATCTGCTGAGTCATCAGCAGCCATTGCCTGGCCCTCCTTGGTCCTAGCTTGGGTGTAGAGGGAGATTGGGCTCAGATCATATGTATATATGGTCAGTCTCTAGGACACTGTCCTGCTCGATAGGACAATACCACT
>NC_090752.1:90889013-90891513 GCF_036898095.1 Palaemon carinicauda | reverse complement strand
GAGAGAGAGAGAGAGAGAGAGAGAGAGAGAGCAACAGTAATAACAAAAATGAATTACTCAAATGTTACTGCCACCCTCACTATTAGAAAGATTACAAACCTCACTTCAGAGAGAGAGAGAGAGGAGAGAGAGAGAGAGAGAGAGAGAGAGAGAGAGAGAGTTTTCGTGATCGAAGATTAAGTTGTAAATTTCTTGGCTAACAATGAGCAGAAATTAAGAAAATCCCAGTCTTTCGATTTAAAGATTCCCATAAAACACCACAAAATTCAGAGAAATCTTTTCCCAACGTTGCTTTAGAATAAAGGAGACGAGATGCTGTCATCAACAGCGCTTTCCACACTCTCTCTCTCTCTCTCTCTCTCTCTCTCTCTCTCTCTCACTGAATACGATTTTTTATAATACCGGAATGAATCTCCCCTAGAGATCTCCTCGATGGTCAACCATTCGAAAAACAAAGACTTTTCTCCAATGAAAATTCGCCCAACTCTCATTTGCAGCTCCGATAAATTCTTCCGGCGGAGCCGAGTTATATTCGATCAAATCTTTCGAATATTAAGAAGTGAATCATTTTAGCATTACGGGAAAGGAAGTTTGGGTTGACCGTGCAGATAATTTTAGCTCTATAAGCGTATAGTAATTGTTTATTTCAAGACAGTTACAATCTCGAATATATACATATACATATATATATATATATATATATACATATATATATATATATATATATATACATATATATATACAGTATATATATATATATAATTTATTTATATATATATATATATATATATATATAGATAGATAGATAGATAGATAGATAGATATTCGAACCATGAAAATTTGCGGGAGCCCATTGGTCTTTCTGCTGAGTCATCAGCAGCCATTGACTGGCCCTCCCTAGCCCTAGCTTGGAGAGAGAGAGAGAGAGAGAGAGAGAGAGAGAGAGAGCGGCTTGGGCGCTGATCATATCTATAAATAGTAAGTCTCTAGTCTAGGGCATTGCCACTGTTCGTAGCCTCTGCTGATCATAATTGACCTTTAAACCTTTAAATGCAGCCGTTCCTAGTTCACTGCATGACAAAGGCCTCAGAGATGCCAATTCAGGTCTGGGGTTTGGCCACATTTCCTCACCACACTAGCCAGTGCGGATTGGTGATGGTGGGATATTTTCGTCTGATCGCTCACAGCAAACCCACCTAATATTGGAGGCCTCTACTAGAACAGCTTTGCTGATCATAGTGATACGCGAAACCCTTTCACCACGGCAAGGTATCCCCAATTTTTTAATCTTGTTAGCATTAATACATTCTGGTATTTTCCCTTAACGCATGGAGTTACGAGAACCATTAATATACCATTGCAAAGTGGATAAGAAGTCTATAATTCTTTATATGCAAATAAGTACTAGATTTTGAAAAAAAAAAAAATCTCAAATAACATCGTCTCGTTTATTTCATCAATCCGATGTTGGGGAGATCGTAAAAAAAATATAACCTAAAACTAATTTACATAAGAACAAATGCATGGAATAGATTTACTATGAATCAGCAACAGGGCATACAATAATATACTATGAACCCAAAACATGGTATAGATATACTATGAATCAGCAACATGGAATATGATAATATACTATGAATCAGCAACATGGAATATGATAATAAACTATGAATCAGCCACATGGAATATGATAATATACTATGAATCAGCAACATTGAATAGATTTGTTAAGAATCTGCAACATGGATTACAATAATATACTATGAATTAGTAACGTGGAATGAATTTGCAATAAATCATATGCATGGAATAAATTTACTACGAATCAGCAACAAACTCAGAGACCAACATCCAATTGGTTATATCTCGTAACCATCTACATACACATAATCATAATGATTATCATTACCACTGTAACGCCACTTTCTTCCCAGAATCGATTAGATGCTTGGGCATTATCAACTCGGGAAAATTAACAAGGAATTCTTATCTTGGTCCGAACATTTTCCTGAAAACCCCCAGAAGACACTTTGGGGAAGACATCTTGAAGTCTACAGCCCCTCCGTGGCACTAACTGGTTATCAAACCGATAATTTACGAGCTGTTATTCTGTTTAACAGACAGAAACTCTTACAGAGTAAGTGGGTATCGAGATTTACTTTTTCCTTTATGGTTTTCTATATTGTGACGTGTATGGACAAGCCGTAGTTTCTTGTGAAATTTTCTTCTACATTTAAAATGATTCATGTCAATAATACCGATAACTACCATATTCATTTACATTAGCATTATTTGAAACATGGCTAAATAATTTGGACAAGGCAAAGATCACTGAAATGACGACCCCACCACATGCCTTCTTTCACATACCGAGAGAAGGTAGGTCTGGTGGGTGTGTTGGACTCTTTATTCATAAAAGTTACTCAAATCACAAAGCGATGAAAAGAATTGGCGTAACAAGTTTTGAATATATAGAAATAAAATTTACGCCAAAAATAGA
>NC_090752.1:90869268-90876013 GCF_036898095.1 Palaemon carinicauda | reverse complement strand
GGAGACCATTGTAAGTAAGTAAGATTCAAGGGTGTGGGGGTTGTTTTTGCAACATCCCGCCACATTATTTTGGCGCCCGAACAGGGACTGCTGAGGCGGGACTGATAGCTGGACTCTTGGACGAAGGACTGATAGGATAAGATATTAGATATAAGGTTGATGAAAAATGGAAGAGCAGAACAAGTTACTGAAGGAGGAATTGCGGCTGAGTAAGGAGCGTGAGGAGAGGTTGCTAATAGAGAATGAGAGGTTGAACTGGGAGAATGCGGCGATGCAGAAGGAGCTTAGGGAGTTAAAGGGGACAGTAGAGAGAGTGGAAGAATGTGTTGAGATGAGGATGCGAGAGAATGAAGAACGAATGGAGAAACGAATGGAAGATATGATGGGGCAAGTCATGGGGATGATGAAAACTATAATGGGTGAAGGTGCAGTCGGAGGAGTGTCCTCAGCTTCGGGTAATGGGTTGGTAGTGAAAGAGAAGGTTAAGGTAGGTGATAATGGGAAAGGAAGTGATAGTGATAGTAGTAATAGTGATGGTGATATTGAAGATAAGGGAATTAGGCATAGTAAGGATGAACAGAAAGGGGAGAGGAAAGATGAAAGGAAAGGTAAAAGTGATGTGAAGAAAGAGAAGAAAAAGTATCAGGCTGATAGCAAGGACGATCGTGAATGGGTGAAAGTGGGTAAGTAAGAAAAAGGGTAAGAAGGGAATGGTTAAGGATAGGAATTTAAGTGTGGAAGTGGATTCATTATATTCGAATGAGGAAGAAGGTAACAAGGGAGTAGACAGTGATGATAGCAGTGAGAATGAACGTGATGTGTGTAAGACTGTGTTTATGAGAGAGGTACCTCGGTGTGAAAGGTTCAATGAGCATAGCAGTAGGGATGTAAATGATTTTTTTCAAGGAGTATGAGAGGTATTGTCAGGATAAGTATGGTGATAGTAAAAGAGTTTGGGCTAGGGAGTTAGGAGAATATTTGACTGGGTATTTGTTGACGATGTATGGAGTGATAATGAGTGTAGGGGACGTTGATTATGAAAGTGTGAAAACGAGAATAATTGAGCAGGTAAAACGTATGAAAGGGAGTGTTAAGTATAAGCGTAAGAATGATTTTGATGAGGCAAGGATGAATGCAGGAGAAGCTATATCAATGTACGTATGTAGGTTGGAAACTTTAGCTAGGAAGAAGTATGGGGATGAAGGTATAAATGAGAATAAGGAGTTAATGAGGAAGTTTTTGGCAACAGTACCTGAGAATGTGTGTGAATTTATTAATTTGAAACGCAAAGAGAAAATGAGGTGGACGCAAGAGAGATTGACATGGGATGATATACTAGAGATAGTTGAGGATTATGAGTTAGATAGGTGCATGAAAGAAAGTAAATCTGTGAGTGTAAGAACTGGAATGGAAGAAAGTGTAATAGAATTTGGTAGTTATAAGGACGCAATTTTGAGAGGACCAATGAGGGTAGCTGATAATGTAGTAGATAGGAGTGTTAGGGCGAGTAATGTGGGAATACCTGTAAGGACAAATGAAGGGTTTAGGCAAGGGAATCAGGTTTGGAGGGATAGGAGTGCTAGTGCGCCGCAAGATAGGTCAGGTAGTTGTATCCGTGAAGAGAAGTGTTATAGATGTGGGAAAGTAGGACATAAGAAGAATGAATGTAGATGGGCTCTTGGTGCTTGTTTTGGATGTGGTGAGGGTAGGGCATAGAATTAGCGAGTGCACGAAAGAGAAAGGGGTAAAATGTTATCGGTGTGGTATGACAGGGCACATAGCGAGTGGATGTCGGAGTAATCGTACAAATGTGATTTGCGGTAATTGTGGTAAGGATGGGCATTATGCTAGAATGTGCAAGGAGCCACGGGGGTAAGTGTACTGAATGTGGTGCAGATGGGCATATAGCTAGGGTTTGTAGGAAGAAGGGAGTAAGTCAGCCAGGATGTTCGGGAAACTAGAGTGTAAGAGGGTTCAGCTGGGTGAGTCCTCCTGTGTGTGTGGAAGGAATAGGATCAATGTTTGTGAGAATGGGATGAATAATTGGTTGGAAATGAGCAAGTATGAACCTAGTATGCATGAGAAATTAGGGCTGGAAAATAAACAATTAGTGTTAGTTGAATATAGGAAAAAGAGGCGTTTGAAAGTTTTAAGTGAGGAGAAAGTGCAAGGGAAATTTATAGGAATAGGTAAGAATACGAATAAGTATGACAAGGGTGTAAATGTGCAAGTGAGTGTGGAGGATAAATGTATTAATACAGATGAATCATGGCTGAGTATGAATGATACCTATAGTGTGTGTGGCTTTTCCTTAGGTGATGTAAAAGAAAGGATGACGAATGCGAGAGTGAGAGATAGGAGAATGATTAGTAGTATGAATGAATCTTTTACTAAAGTTGAGAATGTTTTGATGAAATGGATGAACTGTTTACAGAAATGAGTGTAATTATAGGGCCAGATGAGAACGAGGTAGATATGATTGTACATGATATATTAGATGATAGGGATTTAGATAGGAATAGTGTTAATGTAGCTAATGATTGTGATAAGGAAGAAGTGAATGAGAGAGTATATGGAGGCCCAGTTACTCGGAGTAGAGGTCCCGTTCCCGACTGCGACTGGGTTATGAAAAAAATAATGTAAGTGTTGTGTGAGAAGGATTTGGCAAAGTAAGGGGGGAGGAATGTGGAGGATTTATTTTGCTTTATTTTATTTTTGTTTTTGCCAAATCCTGAGAGAGAGAGAGAGAGAGAGAGAGAGAGAGAGAGAGAGAGAGAGAGAGAGAGAGAGAGAGAGAGAGATTGTGTTAGCGAGCGAAAGTAGTTAGGTTAACGATCGTTTGTGGTGAGAAAGACTGTTGGTATAAATGAGATTGTTTGTTTACATGTTTTAGTTAGGTTACGACAGTGGTGAATGTTTCGGAGCGAATGCTTTTTTATTTGACTGCAGCATAAGGCAGTTGTGTGAGAGCTGGATTATATATATATTTTTTTCGACCAGCGTGGAAGTGTTTTTTGATTTTCAAAGTAAGTACAGTTTTGTTTATCTTTGCTTGTCGTGATTGTGAATGATAGGAACAATTTATTATTTATCTTTGATTATAGTGCGATAGTTCAGTTAGCTAGAAGTGTTCGTAAGTGTTTTTCTTTTTTATTTTGGCAGGCTGCGATTCCTCCTTTGGAGAGACCTAAATTTTTTCGAATGCTGAGATATAGTTGATGACCTGGCCTGTGATTGATTTTGGTATTAAGATTGCTCTTTGGATTGATGATTGTTGATGACCGGCCCGTTTACTTCCGATTGATGATGATGATGATGATGGTGGTGCTAATAATAACCACGACCCCAATCAGGGAAGTAGTTGTGGCGAATTGCCACTCAATGAACTGTTAAATACAGAGTTGTGTGCCGTAAAGACAGTCCGGCTTGTGTGTGGCGACCGTGTTGGTGTACCATAATATTTATACAAGAAATTCATATATATATTTATTTTTGGTGTTGGTGTGTGGTATAAGTTAAGTTTGTTAGGATTTTTTTGCGTTTATTTGAATGGTATTTATCTTTAGTGTTAAGTTTTGATTGGTTTTAAAGTATTTATTTTGAATGTTGATGGTTTATGATTTATTTTAAGGTTTAAGAATTATAGTTTTAAGGTTATGTTTTGTTTTGTTTTGTCCTTTTGTCCAAGAGTCTGGTTATAGATTACGTAAGGGGAAAGTTTGTTTTGTGGAGACCATTGTAAGTAAGTAAGATTCAAGGGTTGTGGGGGTTGTTTTTGTATTATATATATATATATATATATATATATATATATATATATATATATATATATATATATATATATATATATATATATATATATATATATATAAGTATACATACATACATACATACATACATATACATGTTATATGTATGTTTATGTTAATTTTCAACCGTAAGTTTTGACGGGTCACGTACGCTAGATATTTATGTAGAAAGACCTGCAGCATCGTAAAAAAAATATAGATCATAGACTTTGCTTTTATTTTTTTGAAGAAATATGCTTGCATGATGCGAGTGATGTTTGAATAAACATGGTAGTAAAGATTCTGCATTATTTGTTTCTCGCATTGTTGCTTTGAATAAAAAAGACACGGAGGGAAATTAATTCTGTATGAATATTCAACTGCATATGTTTGTTGCATTTATTTCTTTTCAGAAACTGCTCCAGTTTTCACAACACACAGACAGCAATTACGGCAGACAGATATATTTCTTTGTTAAGAGGAAGTGGTTTAATATATATATATATATATATATATATATATATATATATATATATATATATATATATATATATATATATATATATATAGAAATTTATATATATAAATATATATATATATATATATATATATATATATATATATATATATATATATATATATATATAGAAATTTATATATATAAATATATATATATATATATATATATATATATATATATATATATATATATAGAGAGAGAGAGAGAGAGAGAGAGAGAGAGAGAGAGAGAGAGAGAGAGAGAGAGAGAGAGAGAGAGAAATTTATATATATATATATATATATATATATATATATATATATATATATATATATATATATATATATATATATATATATATGTGTGTGTGTGTGTGTGTGTGTGTGTGTGTGTGTGTGTGTGTGTGTGTATGTATATATAAATATGTGTGTGTGTGTATGTGTGGTTTAGTCATTATCATCATCATCTGTTTCTAGACAACTGCAGAACAAAGGCCTCAGAAATGTCCTTTTATGTCAGTTCGCACCGGCAAACTTTCTTAGTTCGTAATCCATCGTCTTCTCTTCCTTGGCCGTCTCTTGCAATCTCTAGTGACCCATTTTGTTATTCTTAATGTCCATATATTATCTGTCATTCTCATTATACATCCTGTCCCTGTCCATTTCTCTTTCTTACGTGTTAGAATATCCTTTACTTTACTTTGCTCTCGTATCCATGTTGCTCTTTTTCTGTCTCTTAGTGGTATCCTCATCATTATTCTTTCCATAGCTCCTTTGTAACTAGCTTATGTTCTAAGGCTTTAGTAAGGTTCCAAGTCCCTGATACATATGTTAAAATTTGCAGGACCATCTGATTGAATACTTTTTTTTTATGAAAAAGAGGCATTCTACTTTTCATAATCTTCTCCATCCCATGTTTTCGTATGACCAATTATAGTAGGCTTTTTTCGCTAACGTATTTTTTTTTTTTTTTTACTCAGTTTTACATTTTTTCTGTTTTTCAGTTTTATAAATAAAAATTTCTATGTAGATATCGTCAAAGGGCAATTTTGTAAATATTGATTTTATGATAATGTAAGAAAAGTAATTTTCCGTATTATATATACTCAGAATATTTAGGTGTGGAAGTATTTCTCATGAGAGAGAGAGAGAGAGAGAGAGAGAGAGAGAGAGAGAGAGAGAGAGATTTTGAAAATTAATAGAAAAAATTATACAACTGAGAGAGAGAGAGAGAGAGAGAGAGAGAGAGAGAGAGAGAGAGAGAGAGAGAGAGAGAGAGTGTGTGTGTGTGTGTGTGTTACAAGGATTTTGGATGTCTCGAAAAATTCTTAGTCCATCCCCGGAGACTCCATTTGCTCTTTAGTAGAGCGATTTAGTTTAAGCATTTAGAGAGTTCTTATGATCTTTTTAACTTATTCTTGAACTCGTTTACAGTGTTTTTATTCATTATATCTGCTGGAAGTCTATTCCAAGTATTTGCTATTTTGTATGTAAAGAAATTGCCCCATTGAGTGTTGTTGTATCTTTTCAATTCCAGTTTGTATCCGTTACCTCTATACTGATTTTTGTTAAGCTTGAATAGATTGTTCTAATCTACATTTGTTATTCCTTTAAGAATTTTGAATGCGTCCATTAACTGTCCCCTTAATCGCCGAGTTTTTAGATCAAATAAGGTGTAACGTTCCATCCTCCCTCTATTACCAAATTGCCCTAGTGGTGGAACCAGCTTGGTGGCCCTAGCTTGTACTGCTTCCAACCTATCTTTATCCTTCCGAATACTTGGAGCCCAGAATTGGACTCCGTATATCTAGATGGGGTCTTACTAGTGATGCATACAGTTGCAGTAGGGTGTCTTTATTTCTGTATTTGAATTGTTTCTTTATGTAGCCTATTAGTTTTTGTGCTTTCTTTTCAGCTTTTATGTTCTGTTTGGTGAACTTCAAATCTTTGCTGATAATAATACCGAGATCTTCCTCCTGGTCTACACTTTCTATTTCATTATCCAGCAGTGAGTAATCTCATTTTGGGTTACTGTAACCTATGTGCATGACTTTACATTTTCCACAGTTGAAAGGCATTTCCCATTTTCTGGATCATTCTCCAAGCTTCATTAGATCCTCTCTTAAAGATTCAACGTCTTCTAAGTTCGCAGCATTTATGCTTAGTTTAGTATCATCGGCGTATTTGGATAATGTACTAGTAAAATCGTAAATCCATGTCGTTAATGCAGCTCAGAAATAGCAATGGGCCAAGTACGGATCCTTGAAGTATTCCTCTTGTAGCAGCTGCCCACACTGAAGCTTCTCCATTGATTACAATTCTCTGTTTTCTGCTTGTTACCCAGTCTTCGATTCATTCAGCTGGCTCGTCAATGATGCCTAGTGCTCTAATTTTGACCATTAATTATCTTTGAGGAGGTTTTTAAAATTAGTAGAATTTTTTTTTTTACAAATTAGAAG
>NC_090752.1:90859268-90864268 GCF_036898095.1 Palaemon carinicauda | reverse complement strand
AGTTTAAGCGGACTCGAACCGCCGTCTGGCAAACACCAAGCAGAGACATTACCAATCAGCCCAATTTTGTTGCACCATTTGTTCATAATTCAAAATAAGAAGCATTTCTAATAAATTATTCTTCACTTTGAGGACTATTCAGGATGTCTGTGAATTCCTGTAATGCCTCAACTTTCTTCCGGCACCATTCTGGAATGAGATTGAATTCCCCTGGAAGTGATTAACTCAGAATTCTGGTTTCTTTTGTTACCAGGAATTTTTTGAAAATTCGAAAATGAATAGATGAAGGAAATTTGTGCTCATCTGAAAGCAGCCTGGCATCTTTGTGTCCCCTGCAGTCACGGTTGGAAGAATGGGAGGGGGGGGGGGGGAGGATATAGCGTAAAGCTTAATTTTAGCTTTGGTTCTGTGCCTGCTCGAATTCATGTTAATCTGAAAGCAACTTGGTTCTGGAATCTGTACTGGATAAGCTTATTGTGTTTCTACATTATCCAAAAGCTGCTTCGCTACAGTGCTTGTCTTTATATTGGAATAAGCTGAAAACGTCAAAGCATCGGATCTTTTTGAGTAAGAGAATAAGGAAGGCTGACTATTTCTGAATGAGTTGGTCAGACATGATTAAGAGAACGAGGATAGTGAATGATTATGATTATGTAACCACACAAATTTGTGAGCTTATTTGGCATAACGGTCGCATAATCAGAAATTGCGCTGGAGTAGTTGGATTGCTTCTGCTATAGATTTTTTTTTAGATATATATACAGTAAATTTGATTTTCATAATAACTCTGTACAAAGACTATTCTCCGTGTTACAATTTTTATAGGGTGAATTCAGCATTCTTTATTTACACAAGAAATGCAGCAAACTGTTAATAGTTATCTATTGTGTAGATATACTTATTATCTACATTTAATCAGATGGTCCTACCAGTATTAACTAAGGCCTCCAATACTTGAAGCCTTAATTTAGTCAAGGCACCACCCACCCGTTGAGGTATTACCACTAGAGAGTTATTGAGTCCTTAGTACTACATTGGACCCCCCTTTCAGGTTATGGCTCATTTCATCTTTGCCGACACATACATAGAATAGTCCGACATATTATTTAATCATACGCTTGACAACACTAAAATTATCAAACAATCCTTATTCTCTCACGTGGTTAACTACTGCACTGTGATTGTTCAATGGGTACTTTCCTCATGGTAAGGGTAGTGTACCAACCGTGTTTCACACAATTGTACATAATTCCTTTTGTATATATTATGCTTGTATCTTCGCTCCTCCCTCGCACTAAAACGAACATGAAAATTCCTGTCTGGTTTTTCCTCTGTGATATTGTCTGTCTTGTGAATTTGTCATGTCCTGTTGCCTTGAGGTTTTGTATATAAGGAGAGTGTTCCACAACAATATAACTCAGTCGTTTCCAATCTGCCTTTGATTTCACAACTCCTCTCTCGGCCCGTCACATAATCACATTGGTGACCCCGGAAGTCGACTCGCTCCCACCGCCTTCCACCCCCAACCCCTCGCCCCTTCATCGTTGGTACTATGGCGGACTCTACGGCAGTTGGTGCTGCGGCCGCTCCATTCAAACTTTCATCGTTTGCCAGCGGAGAGGCGTTTGCTTGGTTTCAGCGCGCAGAAGTCCAGTTTCGTATCAGGGGCGTGACTCGCTCAACCACCAAAGCGGATTATGTTCTCGCGGCGATACCCGAGGACACCTTCCCAGAAATATCCGACTGGCTTTGTGAACAAGGAGACACCCCAATAGCGTATGACGACCTCAAATCATACCTTCTGCAGCAGTACTCGCCGTCACCAGCCGCCCGTATAGCAAAGCTTTTTCAGCTCTCGCAACAACCGTTGGGGGACCAAAGGGCTTCGCTTGCCCTCAGGGAAATGACCAGTATCGCTCACCTTCAACCTGCCGCAGACGGCTCTCCTCGTGAGGTGAACCTACTCCGTGCCCTTTGGATACGCCGTTTACCTGAACCTGTGCGCGCTGCCATACCCGATGTCGATAGTTTACCCATAAAGGACTTGATGACCAAAGCCGACGCCCTTATGGACAGCCACTTCAAGACCTCCATCAACGCCTCCACCCCTGACGACGAGGATGCCTATTCAACGTCAACCGAAGCTGACATGAATGCCGTAGGACATACACTCCTACCCCGTGACGTGCCGAAGCGGCGACAAAGCCGCCCACCACCCACCAATCGCTCGCGCCCCAACAAAAGACTTCTACAACCACTTACTACCTCCCATCCACCGCAGTTTTGCTACTACCACTTCAGATTCGGGGCAACCGCGGAGAAATGTGCCAAAGATTGTCAGTGGCCAAAAAACGTGTAAGTAGGCCATCGCTTGTGGCGGTGGCCTCCCATGTTTCTAATCTTTTCTTTTTACAGGATGCAGGAACGGGCGTGCGATTTTTGGTAGACACGGGTGCTTGTCGTTCTCTTTTGCCAAGGAAACTCTTCAAGGCACAACATAGTCTGTCTACATCTGCCGACGTCCGCTTGGTAGCTGCCAATGGATCTGCGATACCCACCTACGGTTACGAGAGCCTCACATTATCGTTCGGAAACGGTAAATTCAATTGGAAGTTTCTCGTTGCTGACATCACAATGCCAATCCTCGGTGCGGATTTCCTCTCTCATTTCCACCTTCTGGTCGATGTCGCCCACCGACGATTGGTCAACGCAGACTCGTACTTGTCGACACCTCTTCAACCCGGCCCCTCTAACCTCGCTCTCCACATCAGCGCACCCACGGATGCCTACGCCCACCTCCTCACGTCGTACCCGGAAGTTTTCCGTCCAGAACTTCGCCAAACGCCCACGGTTCCTGCCAAGCACGGTATTTATCACCATATCAAGACGACGGGACCCCCAGTCTTCGCAAAATTCAGACATCTGGCACCGGAACGATTGGCAGCCGCCAAACAGACGTTCGCCGAAATGGAGAAAATGGGCCTTTGCCAAAAGGCCTCCAGCCCATGGTCGTCACCCTTACACATCGTTCTGAAGAAAGACGGCTCCCTTCGTCCGTGCGGGGATTACAGGCGCCTGAACATGCAAACAGAACCGGATCACTAACCCCTCCCAAACATTACCGATGTAACCTCCTACCTGCACAAAGCAAAGGTTTTCTCTACGCTCTACCTCCTGAAGGGGTATTATCAGGTGCCTATGAACCCAGAAGACATCCCCAAGACCGCCATCACCACTCCGTTTGGCACATACACCTTCAATTACTCCTGTTTTGGCCTTCGTAATGCTGGGGCAACGTTTCAATGTCTCATGGATGGCATCTTAGGGGACCTCCCTTTCTGTGTATGTTATGTGGACGACATACTTGTGTTCTCCTCCTCAAAAGAGGAACACCTCCGTCACCTGCGCATCGTGCTCGACCGCCTGCAACAAAACGGCCTTGTAGTCCGGTACGACAAGTGTACCTTTGGCGCCAACGAAGTGTCGTTCTTAGGGCACCGTATCACTCCTGAAGGAGTCCATCCCCTCCCTGAGAAGGTAGCAGCCGTTCAGAATTTCCCCACGCCCTCGACCGTCAAAGCTCTGCAGGAATTCTTGGGCATGATCAACTATTATCACCGCTTTCTGCCAGCCATTGCCGCCACTCTTGCTCCCCTCTACGCCTCCCTCAAGGGCAAGCCAAAGGACTTGAAGTGGGGTCCCCTTCAAGAAGCGGCTTTCTGCAATGCAAAGAAGGCCCTATCAACTGCTGCGGCTCTCACTTTTCCTATCCCACACGCCCCTCTCCTTCTCTCCACCGATGCCAGCGACGTCGCTATTGGTGCAGTACTCGAGCAAGTGGTCAAAGGCTCGCCCTGCCCATTGGCCTTCTTCAGCAGAAAACTGTCCAAGGCAGAATCCGGTTATTCTACCTTCGATCGAGAATTGCTGGCGGTGTACTTGGCTCTCCGTCACTTTCGCCATTTCTTAGAAGGTACCACCTTCGTCATTCGCACAGACCACATGCCTCTGGTGCACGCCTTCACTCGACAGTCTGACGCCTGGTCCGACCGTCAACGCCGACATCTCTCCGCCGTGGCTGAATACTATTGCACCCTCCAATACGTCCATGGGATAATGAATCCCGTTGCCGATGCCCTGTCAAGAAACACGTTGGCTGCCGTTCAACTGGGATTGGATTACAACGCCCTGGCTGAAGCCCAACGACAGGATCCAGAGTATCAAGCTTGTAGGACATCCTGCACGTCCCTCCGTTGGGTGGATTTTCCCCTCGAAAACTCCAACACCACCCTCCTCTGTGACGTCAGTACTGGTAGACCGCGACCTTGGATTCCTGCTCCCATGCGCCGACAGGTGTTTGATTTCATCCACGGCCTTTCACATCCCTCGTGCCGTTCTACTGCACAGCTGCTGAAGGCAAAGTTCATTTGGCACGGCATTTCTAAGGATGCTAAGGATTGGGTCCGTGCCTGTACTTCTTGCCAAACTTCCAAAGTACATCGACACACGGATTCAGGAGTGAGCACCTTTCCTCAACCTCAGCGTCGTTTCGCACACATTCACGTCGACGTTGTAGGCCCCCTACCCACATCACAAGGACATCGTTACCTGTTTACCGTCATCGACCGCTCCACTCGTTGGCCTGAAGCCATTCCCATGGAAACTGCAACGTCCGCCTCATGTACATCTGCCTTACTCTCTGGATGGATTTCAAGATTCGGTATCCCTGAGCATATTACTTCTGACAGGGGAATCACTTTCACCTCTCAATTATGGACGTCATTAGCGAATCTCCTGGGCATCACCCTACATCAGACAATAGCCTACAACCCCGCTGCCAATGGAATGGTTGAACGTTTTCATCGCACCCTCAAAGCAGCTTTTGATGTCCCGCTGCAAGGATTGCAACTGGTTTACTCAGCTTCCTTGGGTCCTCCTTGGACTAAGGACCACTCCTAAAGACGCCCTCGACATCTCGGCAGCCAAAATGGTGTATGGCG
>NC_090752.1:90839268-90854268 GCF_036898095.1 Palaemon carinicauda | reverse complement strand
TCTTAGGTTCTTAATTACGACTGTTTAAGAGTCCCTATCAACGTGACTTGTTTATTTATTTTGCACATCTCACGAGTTGAGGAATTCGGTCCAATTAAAACCCCATAATTTCTAGTGTAATCGAGTAAATTAATATACCATTAGATATGTGCTTATATTTCTATTATTATTATTATTGTTGTTATTGTTATTATTATTACTATTATTATTATTATTACTATTATTATTATTATTATTATTATTGTTGTTGTTTTTGATGTTGTTGTTATTGTTATTATTGTCATTATTACTAGCTAAGCTAAAACTCGAGAGTTGGAAAACCACGAAGCTATAACCCCAAGGGCTCCAACATGGAAAAATAACCCAGCGAAGAAAGGAAATAAGAAAATAAATAAACTGTAAGAGAACTAATGAACAATTGAAATAAGATATATTGAGAATAGTAACAACATTAAAATAGGAGATTTATGTCAGAAAAGGGTACCAAAGAAAGTTAAGATGTTAGCCATGAATGATATAATATTCATATTAGCTTATAGATTATTTCCAATCTTCAGTTTTAACGCAAAAGCGAATATTTCGACACAAATATATATAAAAAAGGAACTGCTTATGAATCTCGCGGATTACTCCCCAATTTTTATGAAGATCAGTTCCTTATGATATTCCTGAGGATCAATTTCAAAGGAAACTTTGAGGAAAAAGCTTATCCACTTTTCCCAGGCTCGCGAGAGCGCTAAAGTTTTGTGTGTGTGCAAGTTCCATCTATGAGAAATTCATACACACAAGTTCACTACACTGATATAAGAGAGAGAGAGAGAATTACAAGGAGTTACAAGGATTTTGTATACCTCAAAGACATTTTAGTCCCTCCGCCGCGGAGACTTCATTTGTTTTTTAGTAGAGCGATTTAGTTTAAACATTTAGAGAGTTCTTATGATCTTGCCTAACTTATTCTTGAACTCGTTTACTGTGTTAATGTTTACTACATCTGCTGGAAGTCTGTTCCAAGTATTTGCTATTTTGTATAAAAAGAAATTTCCACATTGATTGGTTTTGTATCTTTTCAATTCCAGATTGTATCTGTTACCTCTGGACTGATCTGTGCAAATTGTGAATAGGTTGTTGTAATATACATACTCCATCTATATCTAAATTGCCTTTAATGTTGGAACTAGTTTGATGACCCTAGCCTCTACTGATTCCAGTATATTTTATGTCCTTCGGAATACTTTGACACGTGTACAGCTGCAGTGCTGTTTCTTAGTTTATGTATTTGAATTGTCTTTTTATGTAACCTATTAGTTTTTGTGTTTTCGTTTTAGCTTTTATGATCTGTTTGGTGAACTTTAAATCCTTGCTGATGATAATACCGAGATGTTCTCGTGTGGGTTACTATGACCTATGTGCATGACCTTATATTTCCCCCAGTTGAAAGGTATTTGCCATTTTCTGGATCATTCTCATATCTTTATTAGATCCTCTCTTAAGGCTTCTACGTCTTCTGAGTTCACAGCATTTATACCTAATTTAGTATCGTCGGCAAATTTGGCTATTCTACTAGTTAATCCTTTTCTACTAGTTAATCCTATATCGTTAATGTTGATGCGAAATAGCAATTGGCCAAGGATGGAGAGAGAGAGAGAGAGAGAGAGAGAGAGAGAGAGAGAGAGAGAGAGAGAGAGAGAGAGAGAGAGAGAGAGAGAGAGAGATGCCAGTCACCTGTCGGGAAGTTTACCTTGACAGCCAGTTTGGTGACAATACTACATGAGAGGTTTATCGTATTCCAACGTTGCATGATCACGCGGACACATTTGTACTGATAATCTATTATTGATTTAACGAAAACAATTGATAAGTGAAGCTACGATAAGGTTTTTAGATAAATTGTTAAATATTGCAATCACAAAAGAAAAGAAAAAACTGGGAAAGGTTGTTAGTTATCCGTAACAATGTTTACTTAGCCATTAGAGGTGACTATAATACTTAGCATACAGCGATAGAGTGAGGAAAAGTAAAAAAAGTATATTCCAAGAAGATATTGAGACGTTATTCTGGAGACTGACGTCTTCGCCGAAAATAGGGCATTGGGAAACAATGTCAAGAGTATAGAGAAAAAATTGATATTGTAATAATTGGCAATTGGCATATTTCAGTTTAACGGCCAAGATTTGCAATGTTACTGAAATCTAATATCCCATCGTTAAAAGTAAAAGATACAATTCAGAAATCAAAATGTGTTAAGATGAGACCCATAATTAAGAATGGCTTATATATGGTTTTTTTAGAGAGTTATTAAGTTTGTAAAACTTGATAGGTGGTCGGAAGAGGAATCTAAATCTGTGCCGATAGAGGCTATAGTTTTGCACCTTTTTAGGTCAATAACTTATTTTCTTGGTGTTGGAGATGATTCCATCTACATTGACGGATTCTAACTAACCGGCGGCAACTACTAATCTCCATAGATCTGGCCTGTGTGTGTAATCCGAAAGCCTGAGTGTGATGGCGGTTGGATAGAATAATATTAACCTTTCAGTCCTACTTGAATGAATCAGTTTTTCGCAATATATTGACAGCAATTCTTGATGAAATAATTCAGTAGAGTAGATGTTACAGAGAAAAATGCAGTGAATGCATTTAGATTTTCCTAAATTACACAAGTTTCAAGGTTACTCATGAGTGGCAGAAACAAGGCACAGGACAATGTCCTAGAGATTGACTGTATTTAATGTGATCAGCGCTCAAGCGTCCTCTTCACACAAGGTTGGACCAGGGATGGACAGACAATGGCTGCTGATGACTCAGTAGGTACACCAATAGGATCTCCAAATTTCCAATCCCAACTCACAGGAACAATGAAGTTGTGAAAACTTTTTCAAGCTGTGAGCTAGACTGGAACTTCCTAGCCTCTAGACTTTAGTTAATTCTAACAGTCGTCCATTTTATTTCTCAATTCTCAATAATACATAGAATGATAAGAATTCATTCCAACCGTCAAGAAATAGTTGAATCAGTGGAACTTCAGATATTCAACCTTGTTGTGAATACTTTTCCGTTGAGCGCTTTGATAAGGCTTGACTTTACAGTTTATATGCTATTTATCATGTTTATCATATATATCGATATATATATATATATATATATATATATATATATATATATATATATATATATATATATATATATATATATATATATATATATATATGTGTGTGTGTGTGTGTGTGTGTGTGTGTGTGTGTGTGTGTGTGTGTGTGTGTGATATTTGGCATTTACTTAAGATTGCGAATATTTTCAAAGTGCTGCTTTATCCAAAATGTTATAGATTCATCCTTGGGTCATATCCAACCAGACTAAAAATTTTGGTAAAAATCGGTACAGTAATTTTTGTGTAAAGTTCCTCACAAACAAACAAACAAACAAATAAATAAACTAAGAAACAAACAGGGGTAGTCACCTTTTAACTGGCAAGTTTTAAGAACATTAAAGCAATTTCACAACCCACTGCTCCTGATGTGCCTTCGATCGGGGGATCTCCCTTGATTATCGTCATGAAGCGAAAACATTGGGAAGGAACTTTTATAAAAGTCTTCTCTTCTTCTCTTTAACGTCTCTTGCTGTGATGTCAGTTCAGAATTATAGCGATGGAACTGGAACTTTTGCTCTAGATGTATAAGTTGGATATTTTTTTTTTCATAATCTAGAACCAAACGGATGTGTATGCAGCCTTAGAATTCTGAGGAGTTCATTTTTCTTTTTTTTTTTATTAATGTGCTCCTATAATTTATACACATTTATGAAAATGACACTCGTATTTTTTTCTTCATCTCTCATATATTTAAATATATAATTATATATATATATATATATATATATATATATATATATATATATATATATATATATATATATATATATATATATATATATATATATATATATATATATATATATATATATATATATATTTATATATATATTGTGATTATGTATATAAATATGACTCACGCAATACTTATATATGCTGTATATGTACATAAATATGATTATGAATATCTCTCTCTCTCTCTCTCTCTCTCTCTCTCTCTCTCTCTCTCTCTCTCTCTCTCTCTCTCTCTTTATATATATATATATATATATATATATATATATATATATATATATATATATATATATATATATATATATATATATATATATATATATATATACCAGTAATTAGCCGTTTCCCCTCCATTCTTGCTCTCTCTATTTCTTTTTCCTATCCTACATCCTTTTATTTTTATATGTACTTGGGCGCTGATTGGCCTCACAGGCCCCCGCTCCGGGCTATAAAGCCCAAAACCATGAATCTATCCTAACAGGGTGTTGGTCAGAGAAAAACAGTGCAAGTCACTACCACACTCAGAGTTTATCTGGTGAGTGGTGGATGAACCCCCTGTGCGATTAAACTTCCAAAAACAATCGATTCATACACAGGAAGGGAGACCTCTTGAGATATGGGGAAGTTATTCGCTTTTGAGGGATTATTACCCTTTATGGAAATTCTTTGTCAATAAGGAGGTATTTGTTTACAAGAGCACGCTCTCCATTTACTCCAATATTGTGCATTCCAGCAGCTTTCCTCTTTTTTTACAGTAATTAGGAGGTTCTTTAAATGCTGGGAAAGCATAAAAATTAGCGAGAAATGTTGCGGGAGGTGGGGAGGGGGACGGGTTGGTGGAGGAGGTACTGAGCGACCTGGAACCGACATTGTCAACATAGTCATTCAAAGAGAATTTCATGGCGTCAGCGGACATTTGATATATATTCAAAATACATATATAAATTACAAATGGATCAATTACTCAAAAGTGTCACTATTTGTGAATTGTATATTTTATTTGGTAATACTTGACAATAAATCTTATTTTTTAGATGAAACTTTTTATGAGAAAGACTATTTTTGCAACATATGTCTGTACTCATTGGCGGGAAATTGGCAGGCATCCTTAGGCAGTGGTCAATAGATGGCGATAGTGTAGCAAAACGTTGTCTGGGAAAACTAGTCATTCTCAAAATAGTTTCTTTGAAAATACACTTTAATATGATTTATATAAAATATTTACCAAATATAAAATTTACATTTCAGAAATAGTGACACTTTTGAGTAATTACTCCATTTTTAATTTAGTATATATCTTAAATATATATCAAATGTACGCAGACGTCACGAACTTCTCTTTGGTTGACTATGTTGAGAATGTCGGTTCCTGGTCGCTTAGTACCTCCTCCACTAACCCCTCCCCCTCCCCCTCCCCTCCTTTGCAATATATCTTGCTATTTTTTGCTTTCCCAGCATATAAAGAACTGCCTAATTACTGTACAAAAAGAGGACAGCTGCAGGACTGCATAATTTTGGAGTAAATGGAGAGCGTGCTCTTGTAAACAAATGCCCATCGGGTTATCATAGAGGAACCAATATCGTCATGCTTATTTTCATAAATAGTTGTGATTTATAATAGAGTTGTACATTATCTATTATGCCCAAAAATAGGACCTCAGTTATAACAGCCACTCACATGCCAATTTTCTACGATTAAAATCATTCAAAATGGATGAGCACTAATGGTCCTGTTTCGAGTTATCCCGAAGCTTGCAATGTTAATGAGAGGATTAGGCTTCATTATCGAATTTAAACGTCCACTTTTATTTAGAGATTGGAAATTTATATTTCACTTAAAATATTCAGAAATAATTTGATATTCGTTTGCAGCTAATAGCTGTCTAGTTGTGAGTTCAAAGGCCAAGAGGATAGTCAGCCCAGTGTACATTTGTAGTTTAGAGAAAAGAAAAAAAAACATATGAAGAACCTCTTCATTCTGACCTGTTATGGCATATCTGATCCTGCGAGGTTGATATTTTATTGCTCTAGGTTTAATGATGAGAATCTTTTAAAATTATATAATTCCTCAGTTTGTAAAATGAACTGAGGAATTATAAAACTCCAAAACCTAATGAAACCTAAAGATCTAATAAATTATCTTGAATTTTTTTTTTACTTTAAAATTGACTAGGTTTTAAGTTTGCTGTAATTAATACTATCAAAATTTTACTTCAAAGAAGAATGAATTTTATGGAAAATATCGGATGTTACTAAGAGGAGCATACATTAATCATTTTTCAAGAGACTATAACAAGGAATGCTCTCCTCAGTAAAGTGGAAGTTAAACAGCCATTTGCACACAAACAAGTGAGATCCGAAATGAAGGCTTGGGTAGATTGATGGTCGAAGTCAGCGAACAAAGCTTATGGTTTATGCTGCAAGGAGAGAGAGAGAGAGAGAGAGAGAGAGAGAGAGAGAGAGAGAGAGAGAGAGAGAGAGAGAGAGAGAGAGAGAGGGGGTGCTGAAAGATACTGTAGTGGCAGACTTTTGAAAAATAAGTGAATATTTATATATGTATGTACACACACACACACACACACACACACACACACACACACACACATATATATATATATATATATATATATATATATATATAATATATATATATATATATATATACTGAAGTGTGTGTGAATATAGTACATGCGCATTTATTTAGGATTTTTTTCATTCTATAAGTGGAACATTGTAGCTGTCTGAAAATGGATTATTGTGAATAATCTTATGAAATATTATTCACCGTTGCGAAAATTTGTGATATTGTACGCAAGAAATTAAGTTCCACTTTTAGGGTTATAGTGAGATTATATATTTATATTTCATTTAATATTTGAACCTGGGACAGCCTATCAAATCTTTTTAGTTATTTTATTTCGGAAACCAGTTTTAATATTCATTTATTTGACTCTTAAATTCGTGCGATTAGTTTTGAATTGTGGTTTTTGTACAGCGAACGTCAACATATTAATTTCAATCATTTATCTTTGTTTCTATACAGTATATGGATTCTTTGCTTTCTACGTCAAGATTGTTGCTATAATTGTTACTAATTATCACAAACGCGATAGTTTCTTGTAGTTTCTGCAACCTCGCCATCCTCGTGAGCTGAGGATGGAGGGTTTGGGGCAGCCTATAGGTCTATCTGCAGAGTTGTCCGCAACAATTACCTGGCCTTCCCTGGTCCTAGCTTGGGTGGAGGGGGCCTTTGATCTCTGATCTTATGGATATATGGTCAGTTGCTAGAGCAATGTCACTGTGCCTTAACTCTGCCATTCATGAACGACTTTCAATCAATCGATACCTCACTCATTTACTTTACAGCCGCTTGAATAAAGGGGGGGGGGGCGTTGTTGAGAAGTGTAACTCCGAAGCATAATAAGTTTCCCTTTTCAACTCCCAGATCTAAAAGCCATTGCAGTGCCCTTACGTAACGGGTTTTAATTAGTCTCTCTGGTTACAGTGGGCGTATAAGTTCCCTTGCCTCGGGAACGGTCTCCATTTGACTCGCTTTGAAAAGGACCTTACTCTTATTGGATGAAGGTCGCATTACAGAGATGTACTGTATGTGCTTCATAAAGCTTATTTGAATACTCCAGAGAGTGCATAACACTTCTTTCATACCTCTACTCTGTTCTCGGCTTCTCTTCTCTTCTCTTCCCTCTGTTAATTTGAGCACGATATTGATCAGCGTCGTTAAGTAATGGTTCGGAAAGGTATTAAGAATGGCATCTGGATACAAAATCCAAAAGATTGATCCAAACACATCTACCTTCATTAAGATAAGTATTTCAATGAACGTTTTAATCAAACATTCATTAAGAAACTAACATAGCGATATGCAACGTTATTGGTAATCTTTTCTTATCTGAGAGAATACAACGTTTTGTCTGTGAAATTCCCCTAGTTTCTTAAAAAATAAATAAATAGAATTACATGAAACCGGATATATATACGTAGCTACTTCTTTTTTTTTTTTTGCATATCGAAATATCGTTTTATTCCTTAATTTTCTAAATAACTTTGATCTTTGACATTCGTTCATAATTTAGGTATAACCGAAAATGTTAGTCTCATAAATTGGCAATTTAAATATACATTAGGTAGAGAAAATCTAGAAAATATTTCTTTAATTTGTAATAATTTGACAATTTGTGAATAAAATCTCTATAGTCGGTGCTGTATTTTGGCAATTAAAATCTAATCCTATCTACATTCTTATTATACTAAGTTTTCAGTATCAGATTTCTCCAAAGGTAATAATAAAGCCATCTTTGTTTATTTATGTATTTTGTCAACTTAGTCCAAATCATGTTATAATTTAGTGAAAGAAAACTTTTTCATTTCTCAGTTTTCATCGTAGTAGTTTTTATCAAAGCCTTGGAAGAATACGGATATGAATGCAAATGAGAGATGATTTAAGCTGATAAGAAAGATAAGACATCATCCAAAACTTTTCCCTCCTACTTCGTCGTCTTTTTCGGAAGATGGAACTATTTAGCATAAATCGACTCCCCGAAAAGGGATAAACGTCGAAGTTGTACAAAAGAAAAAGCGTCTTTCTTGCCCATAAGAGGCGCACAACAAGAGTGGACTGTGAGCGTGTTGACTTCCACTGAATATACAAAGAGTTCTGCTGATCTTTGGGAGTTCAGGTACAGATGTTCAGTCTGTTACTTTTTGTCCTTTGGTTTTAATTAACTTGCATTCGAACAGGATTTGAATTGGTTTCTTGGTAGGATATAACGCAGGTGGTTCCTTGAATTTGAGTGTATTTATTTAGCTCTATCGTTTAGATATTGGTAATTTTTTTTGTATATCTATGTAAATATTTCGTTATTGAAATTAGTCCCTTGTAATTTTATTAGGCATTGTTCCGACTTAAAGCTCATGATTTAAGGGGACTGCTTTTATCTTCGATTTAATCATCATTTGAAAAAGATTTATTTCAAAATACTAAATGTTTTTTAATTAAATTATTAGGTAATTGAAAGCTATAGAAAACCATCTAATTGGCAGCCTGACCTTTAACGTATAGGATATCCTAGTTAAAGTAGAGAACCATTATAAGTTTCACTTTATCATTGCTATTTCAAGATTGTTATGATGATGCATGAGTGGTTTATTTACAGGAAAAAAAGGATGAAATTAATTATTTTATTCTGAGACAAATTGAAAAATGAAGTATTTATAAAACATATCGTTTTCAGTATTATTTAATCAGGCTTTCATTGTAAAAGAAAATTTGAAAATTTCATGATTTTAGTATTGATATTCATATTTCAAGGAAACGAAACCTTTTAAATATTTCTAAGAAAATAAAATCTTGTATAAGCTGATTTGTTATTGCTCTCAGTGAGGGGATTATTATTTAAATAGGCTATATATTTTTGACTTATTTTTACTTTAGGTGACTCTTCTTATAATATTTAAATTTGTCAAGTAAATATAGTTTTAAGATATGTTACTTTTAAGTAGGATATTTTCAGTATCCCGTAGGTTCGTCAAAGAAGTTATTTTTTATCTTTGAAAATAAACATGACGTAGTTTACTTTAACCTTGAACGAATTGGGAATGCTATTAAATACAGTGATTTATTCTCTCTCTATCTCTCTCGCCACCAAAAATTAGCAAGGATTGTTATCTCAGCAAATACCATTTGCCGCCGTTCAACGGAACCTGAATGCTTTATGTAAACACACGGAACTGAATTTGTAATTCAATTCATATGCATACTGGAAGAGGCTCACCAATGTGAAAAGATTCCAGCACTTTTTAATTGTTGAATCGCTCTCTCTCTCTCTCTCTCTCTCTCTCTCTCTCTCTCTCCTTTCCCACTGTTATCCCTACATTAAGGGGTCGGATGCCTGTTAGGACCTCTTGAATGCCTTCTACTAAAGGAATCCCCTTCCACCAGACCTCTTCTCTCCATACCATCCTTCACTTATCTCTCTCTCTCTCTCTCTCTCTCTCTCTCTCTCTCTCTCTCTCTCCGTTATCCCAACATTAAGGGGTCGGATGCCTATTGCGACCTCTTGATTGCTTTCTATGAAAGGCATCCGCTTCCACCAGACCTCTTCTCTCCATACCATCCTTCACCTTATCTCTCTTCTCTCTCTCTCTCTGTCTCTCTCTCTCTCTCTCTCTCTCTCCGTTATCCCAACATTAAGGGGTCGGATGCCTATTGCGACCTCTTGATTGCTTTCTATGAAAGGCATCCGCTTCCACCAGACCACTACACTCCATATCATCCTTCACCTTATCTCGCAATCTATTGTTCTCTCTCTCTCTCACTCTCTCATATTGTATGTATTCTTTACGTCATCAAGAGGTTGTTACCGTGGTTTTACAAACATCAAACTGGATCTTGTTAGGGAAAAACGGTTGTGTTTGTTGACTAACGAGTAATAGATTATGACGCGGCAGTGTATGATTGGAGAAAGTTAGTCTAGCAAAGTCATTCCAAAATATTTCACGAAAATGGCATGTTGTTATTCTCTGGATCCTAACTATCCAAGAAAAATGTCATATGTATATGTATATATTATATATATATATATATATTTACACGCATATATATATATATATATATATATAAATATATATAGTATATATATATATAATTTATATATATATGTTTGTGTATTATATATATAATATATATACTATAAATATATATATATATATATATAATTTATATATATATGTTTGTGTATATATATATATATATATATATGTATGTATGTATAATATATTATATATATATGTGTGTGTGTGTGTGTGTGTGTATGTGTGTAAAGAGAGAGAGGAAAGAAATTACACGTGAGCTCAACAATAAAATTGAATGTTAATGGGACTTTAGTTACAGTTCACATATATTTCTGATAATGACATTCTGAATAAAACCCACATTAATTAAAAAAAATTGTTTTTAAACATAACTAACCATTTTCAGCATTATGATGATATCAATAGTATATTACTGGAAATATTATGTTTTTTGCTTTATTTTTCTTTAGAAAATATAATCCCTAAACTACGTGCTATATTAAAAGTCCTTTTACTCATAACCAAGGCTTATTTTGATGAAACGTGAAGAAAGGTGTATATTATGGACGTCACTCACTTTCCTTTGGCTATCGGGGGTCTTAATTACCCATTGTCCCTCTTAGCAAGCTCCTTTATCCCATTTTTTAATTACGCACTTTATATCGTGTGTTATGAATCTTTAGGAGCGTCCAATTAAGGTAGACTTCCTAGGAGGTTAACTTTCTGTCAGTCAGAATATACAGTATATATATATATATAATATATATATATATCTATATATCTAATATATATATATATATATATATATATATTCCGGTCACGCTCAGCGATGAAACGTATAACTACTGGTCTTTCCCTGTCCCTCAAGTAAGGGGAGATGGAGGTACCCTACCCTGGTGAGATTTTGTAGCCAGGAAAAGGAAAGGGGGTCGGAACCGTTGGGTCTGTGTGTGTGCGTATCTATCTAAATATTTCTCGTCATTTGACGGGTTGCGTACACTGGTATATACATAATAGTGAGCAGTGTATTCATTTACGATGTTAAAAGAGCTTTAAGAATGAATACTAATTTATACGAGAACGTTAAGGAATGAAAAAGTATTTTTGTGGCAGGCAGAATGGCAATATGTACCGAACAGCTTCTACCTTTAAAGGGAACTCATTTCGCCAATGCTTGGTTAATCAGATAATGTTTTTCCTTATTATATAAAAAGTTTAAGAAAAATTATTTTTTATTGTAATGATTTTCAGATTGCAGTTGGTTTTGAAAGTATTGAAACTTTGGATGTTTTAGTGTCAGGTTAACATGCTTTAGAAAATCCTTCTTCCTATTCAATGCGTTGATTGTAGGTGAATGCCTATATAATTACAATAATAGAATATAGTTTGTTTCTAGTAAATTCGTTTATGACTTGATATGCATATACGGATACACTTGAAAATACAATGCACACCTTCATTTGTCCTTACTTGAAGGACAGGGAAAGACCAGTAGTTATACGTTTTTGTCGCTAAGCGTGACCGGAATATGTATATATATATATATATATATATACACATATGTATATATATATATATATATATACCCAGGCACTTGCTCTTTATTATATAGGAGAGATTAATGAGTGTATATATATATATATATATATATATAATACATATACATATACATATACATATACACAAACACATACATACCCTATTACTTTAATGTCCCTTCAAGTGGGAGGGTTTTAAATGTTGTAAACATTTGATTTTTCAAAACATATGTCATAAGATTAAAAACCCTTCTTTACTTGGATTGGGACTCAACACAAATGTCTCTCTACCAGGTGCATAGGTCATTGCTAAATGGAGTTTGAAGCAACTGGCCTTAGGCCCTGTAACTGTAACTGTCTTTCGCAAACATTAATCGTTTATCTACCCCACTTTGAAGTTTTGCATGAACAACCAGCACTCTGGTAGTTTTTAAACTCGATTTCCTTCTGAGATACATTTAGTAATTAAAGAGATTGTAAGCGTGTTATGAAATATATATAAATACAATATATATATAATATATGTATATATATATGTGTGTGTAAATATATCTATATCTATATACTCACACATACATATATATATGGAGAGAGAGAGAGAGAGAGAGAGAGAGAGAGAGAGAGAGAGAGAGAGAATGTGGGATTTAATGTCTGCAACAGTTGAGTATTTAGATGTGTGTGGGATTAAATTCCATGAAGTGCATTTATACCTTCATGTCGATCTCACCGCCCATTTAAAGTATTTGTAATAAAACAAAATATTACTGAAACGTTCACCTAACCGGATGGTTTAGTGTTTACGGTAATTGGTCATAACAAAGTCTGGAAACAAACAATAAATGAGTGAGGACGGGGTGACAATAACAAGCATTGACTGATGCTAAAACTCCATCCAGAATGTGATATTAAAATCTTGTTGGGAATGGATACATTTGGAACTAGCCATATGGGCCTACTAGATCAATATGTAGGAACCTTTATTCAATTATCCCAGGGATTTAAAGGATTAAAACCAAGGGAACTATTTCTAAAAAATTTACTGTTGAGCTCTCTCTCTCTCTCTCTCTCTCTCTCTCTCTCTATGTATATATATATATATATATATATATATATATGTATGTGTGTGTGCGTGTATGTGCGTGTATGTATATGAGTAAAACTTGAGATAATATTCAATAAAAGTACAGAAAAATGACAAATAAAGAGTTATTGACGAGCCTCTAGAGATTGTTGATGAATATACGCACTTAAAGTGTTTCCCCATGACATGGGATCGAAATTAAAAGAAGGACAAGCATGGGATGGAGAGAATTTGGTAAACAAAATGAGATTAGGAAAAGTATATAAAGAAATGTATTTAATAAGATGGTCGTACCAGTATTAACTTGTGCATCAGTAACTTGGAGCCTTACTAAAGCCTTAGAACATATGCTAGTTACAACTCAAAACGCAATGGAAATACTAATGATGAATATAAGACTAAGAAACAGAAAAAAGAATGATTTGAATAATTCAAAAAAGAAATAATGCAAAAAAAAAAAAAAAAAAAAAAACACGATCACTTTACCTTGAAGGGATATGCGAAGGGTTTATATCACATTTTTTTGATTAGTTTATTTATTTGATAAGCTGACGTTCACTAACAAATATCTGTTCTGTTTTTAATTCCTGACATCAACATACTCCCGTGTCTATTAAAAGCATGTAAACATGGAATTTAGTATGGCGTTGCTAACGTATGTTCGTGTGCCAACGGCGTTCAGTATTCAATGGGGATTTCCATGTCAAGTCTTGAAAAGAAACAATTGCTACTGACTGACTATTGTTGCTGGTCACCCATTTAAGTATTTATTAGACACGGCTGCTGAACTTCAATGTTCGTGTGGCCAGTTAGTTATTTAAACGATACTACATGTACCTACAAATCCCCCCCCCCCCCCCCCCCAGGTGTGACCAGACACAGTTGATGAACTCTTGAGTGTCATTGCTTACTCCCATTCAGGTAATAACCAAATATCTCGGGCACACTTATTTTATCTAATTTCGCTTCTTCTTGTTTTGTACAAGTTTTTATAGTTTATATAGGATATATTTATTTTAATTTATATAGGATATATTTATTTTAATGTTTTTTCTTGTTTCCTTTCCTCACTGGGCTAGTTTCCCTTGTGGGCCCCCTGGGCTTATTGCATCCTGCTTTAACAACTAGGTTTGTAGCTTAGTTGATAATAATGATAACAATAATAATAATGAGATTATGTTCATGTTAAGTTGATTACTTTGTTTGTTTATGTCTTATTGTTTGTTTATTTGCCTGCTTGTTTGGAAGAGGATTGATTAGCCTTAGCTCATTATATTTCTATATAGATTAGTATACTTTTCCTTTCTTTGATGTGCATCCTACTTTAAACTTCAGCCATTATAACCTTTTAGTTATATATTCCTTTCTCATTAGGGATTTTTTTCATACATGTTCTTTGTTCTTAGTCTTATTATTGTCTCCTTGAAAATTTAAACTTCCGCGCTGTTTTTAAAAGCTCGTATATTGGCCTCCTTAATGACATTATGAAATATCGATTTAAACTCGATTTATTAGGTGAAATATTTTCTCAGCGTAATTGGGTATTGTTTTAGATTATTGATAAATGCAAGAAAATGTAGGAATTAAATTAACAGACAGAATTAGAATGATAAATAATTGAATAGTAATTCATGGAGATTTTGATTTTATTGTCTTTCTGACACATGAAATAAAGTTCTTATGAGTAATTACTATTTTGAGTACTTTTTATTATGGTTTGGTGTTCTGCAATTACAATTTACTTCTGCTTTTCATCATATTTATCTATTTTAGTTTCATTTATTTCATCAAATTTGTTCTTTATGTATTTATCCTGCGTATTGCTTTATATTAAGCAACACTGCATATCATTTTATAATACTGATATTGTTGGCAGTGTATGAGTGTATATTTTAATGATTAGTAAA